>NW_007257561.1:118724-144195 GCF_000164805.1 Carlito syrichta
TAGTTGGAGTCTGTTACCCAGGCTGAAGTGCAGTGGCACACTCACAGCCACTGCTGGGCTTAGGGATCCTTCTATCTCAGCCTTCCAAGTAGCTGGAACTACGGGTGCATGCTGCCACATCCAACTGAACTTAATATGTTAATTACATGACTGAGTAGAATGGTTGAGTGGCAGTTGGATAGGAGGCTGGAGTTAAGGGATGAGACACTGCTTAGAAATACAAATTAGGGAGCTGTCAGCATAGTGGCTACCTCCAGCCATGAGGCTGAATGAGATCCCTTTCAACTGAATGTAGGTAAAGGAGAGAAGAGACCCAGCTGTTCCAACATGAAGAGGTTGGAGATTTGAACAGAACCAGCAAGGTGACTGAGGAGGTACGTTAGGGAAGCAAGGGGGAACTGGGAGCAAGCTGGCATTTGGAGGATGAGGGAAGGAAATGCATGAGGGAAGAGGAAGTGATTAATAGGGCCAAAAGCTGCTGGAAGTTCAGGGAAGACTCTAAGGGTTGACCCTTGGTTTTAGCAATATGGAGGTCCCTGGTGACCTAAAGAGGACACCTCCATGAAGCAAGGTGAGGATACAAGCCTAAACAGGGAGATTTCAAGAAAGAATGGAAGGCCATGAGTGAGGATAATGATTTGATGACATTTGTTACAAAGGGAAGTGGTGAAATGGGATAGTCACTGGAGAAGAGGTAGGTCAAGAGAGTTTGTGTCAATATGGAAGAAATTATAGCACATGTGTGGGCAGATGGAAATAATCTTGTAGACAGGGACAAGTGTACAATGCAGCAGAGAGCGGGGAGGGAATCTCTGGAGTGTCGCTGAGTAACCCAAGTTGGGACAAGGCCCAGGCAGGAGTGGAGCCACTAGCCTGGAAGAATACAGGCTCTTAGAGGCAGAGGGTGGGTGTCACTCCAGCACTGGGCCCAGTGTCTGACACACCAAAATGAGGACCCTTAAAATATTGGTTGAATGAATAAAATACAGCACTAATAATGATAGCTAGCTTTTATGGAGTCCTTGTAGAATATCAGGCACTGTTGCAAGACCTTTACAGGGGCTAACTCATCTACCTCTTACAAAGTCCTATGTGGTAGAAAAGACTAGAATATCCCCTTTTCACAGACAAGGGCATCAAGATATCTAAGTTCCTCTCCAAAGGCACAGAACTACTAAGAGGTGGGCCTAGGATTCAAAGCCAGGTACTGGAACTCTCTAAATTAGGCTATTTGCTCTGGAGTTCCAAAATGTGGCAAGGAAAGTCCTCTGTTAAAGAGTATACGTACCATTCCTATTGACTAAATCTCTTTCAAAATAAACACAGGAGGATCACTCTCATTCCCCAATACTGGAATGAGAATCAGCATGAGACAAGGTGCAAGGGACCTGGCCTTCCTCTGATAATCCCCTCCCCTCCCTCACCCCATGCTCCTCCTGCTATGATGCCTTCCCTCACAGCCCAAATCCTCTCCAGTGGCATTACCTTATAACTTATCATTAGTAATATTATTGATGCAGTTGACTCATCAGTGTCCTAAGATGATCAATTTGGGGAGAGTTTATAATGAAGATGATTCAGAAAGCTTACTGACTGAAGTAGGAACGCTGATTGAACGTGTTTGCTGATGAAAGAAATGACCCCACTTACTAAGTGCTACGTTGATGATTGCTTTCCATCCATCCATTAATTAGTTGAATGTCTATGAGGTAGTCTGCTGTCAGCCCTATTTTACAGACAAAAAAACTGAGTCTGTCAGGAGGTTAAGTTACTTACTCAAGATTGCACACCACTAAGTGAATTTGAACCCAGTTCTTTCTGACTCCAAATCCTGTGCTCTGTCTTCTCTCTTACTGTGACAGGGACAGAACCTACACATCTTTTCCTCCACCCTAGTGACAAACTGAGAGCCACCGGGTGCTGTCTGGAGCTCCATGGATGTTTTACAAGTGATCTGGATATGTATAACGAAAACTAGCTTCTGCTGCTGTATATTCTAGACATTGTACAATTGCTTCCTTAGGAAAATTGAGTTAAAGTCTTCTGGTCTCTAGACTTTTGAAGCGCTCTGTAGTCAGGAAAGCATGCTGCCTTCCAATTCCTTACTCTTCACTGAGGAAACAATGTGCTCATATCGAGGAGGACATGACCTGACCCAATCTCTTCCCACCAATATGCAGCTGCACCCATTTCAACAGACAGGTGTGAACAGCCACTGAGTGAATCACAATGAGCAATCTAAGTGTCCCTTGTTGTCATCCCACAAATAAATGCCATAAATCCCTTTTACATGTTTTGAGCACATATTAAAATTTCAATGTAGTGATCCCTTCATGGTAGTTTCAGACCCAATGACAAGCCTTAGGTGAGTTGTCTTTGGGTAGGGGTCTCTCTTCAAACTGCTCAAAATATTCTAAATCTATGTCTTCACTATTCAGAATGGGTCTGAGTGCAGCCTTTTCATATCCCCAGTTGTGGACAGGACCACGTTTACAATTGTGTGATGAACCAGCACCATGGGTATGAAGAATTTATGCAAATCTACAAGGCAGGGTGATTCATACCAGGTTCCAGGGTCACAACCAGGCAAAGGGACAAATCACACATCTGGATCATATTACCATCTCAGAGTGTACAAAGAAAGTTCATGTGCGTGTGTGTGTGTATACTGTGCATGTTATGAATGTTGTAGATGTGATGTGTGTGTGTTATGAGTATAGTGTGTGTGTTATGGGTGTGTTGTGTGTATGTGTGTTGTGCATGGATGAGTGTTGTAGGTGTGTTGTGTGTGTGGTGGGGTGCATGTGTGTGTTGTGTAAGTGCTGTGGATGTGTTGTTGTGGGATGGACTCATGCACACATGTGTGTCTGTTTGTAGGGGAAGGAGGAGGTAGCAAAAGCAGATTCCACAAACCAGGCTCAAGGTCAGGCAGATAGGCAGTCCAGAGAGGTGGGATGTGATACAAATCTGGTCAGCTGGTCCTGGAGAGTCCAGGAAGCAGATGGAGGGTGAACAACAGAGTTGCAGAGGACCGGATACACCTGTATATAGTATATAGTGAGGGCCACTATGACCAGGCTTGTGGGATGACTGGGAAGTGAACAGTTATTTGGAGATCAACATAGAAACAATCCCAAATTAAGCTTTGCCGGAGGGAAAGACCAGGAAAGGGAACTATGGAGTCAAGCTTTCTCTGTTTCTTTCCCAGTGAGGATTAGAACAAAATACAATTACATGCAATATCATATATTTTATCTGATCTCCCTGGATCTGAGCTGTAATTTCCCCCCCTGAAACTTTCTAAGCATTTTGGGTCTGGCATTTCAATTTATCTTCCAGTAACTATTTACATTTGCATCTGTTCATCTCTAAATAGTTTCTCCTTCTTTTTCCCTGACATCTTAGGCTTTTTGTCTTTCAAATGACAACTGCACACACAAAAGAAATGCCTGACTTTGCACTCACATTTGGCTTTATTATGAATTCTGCTCTGCAGCCGTATTTATAAATCCCAAGGTTCTTACTCAAACTGGGTTTCATTAGGATTAGAGGAGGAAACATTCCTATCTTTTGCATAAATAACGCAAGAAACATGGCTAATGGCTGATTCATAGAACCTTTTGTTTCCTATTTTATTTAAAACAAAGGATTTTAGTGATCACCTAACTCGGAGACCCGCTTGGGAACCCTAGAACCTCAAAGGGGAAAGGACTGAGGGAAGCAAAACAATGTAACACTATATCAAGATGGGAAACCAGGGAGGGCAAAGGCTGCTGGCTGTGTCATGGAACACCCACCTCACCTAGGGCTGAATTCAGCCATGGGCCAGATCTTGGTCCTCAATGATGAGGCACTGAGGCTTTCTATATGGTGACATTCTTAGAACTGTGGCCATGTCCTGGGAAGAGGTTTCTGAGTTTCTCTGCGGAGGTGACTAAATAACAAAAGAACCAAGGTACCTTTGAAGGTCTACTGGGCTTTGATTACTAGAGGAAAAAATCTTTCATGGCTGGCCTTGGGCAAAACCATTAACTTCTGAAAGAAACACTGAACAGATGCAGTCATCCAATCAGGACCCATCCGAGTAGTGGTGTGTAAACTGCAACTAGACTTTGAATCCTGGTTCTACCCCTTAGGTGCACCATGGCCTTGTGCAAGTCACATGACCTTTGAGAGTCTTTGTCTCCTCATCTGTAAAATGGGCTAATAGCCCTCAGCTCAGAGGCTGATCTTGGGATAAATGAGCTGCTGCACTGTGACAGTATCTAGGATAATGACCTGCATAGGATTTCCTGCTTCCTCCAAGGCCAGTGCCATGCTCAAGGATGGCTGTCGTGCAGTTTGGACATAAGCGGAGGAAGAAAGTTTCAGTCTCCTTTGAGGTTTATCTCTCCTCTTTGCTCAGTCATTTTGCTCTTATGACTATCCTTGTGGTCCCCTGACCAGAACTCATAAGTCAGGAGCTGAGAAAAGCCTGGGAGTGAGGTTCTATGAATCTTATTGCCAACCCCGCACTGATGGATAAATTAATGACCCATGGAGATCAAGGTGAGAGCAGCTGGAGACTCTGCATCCTTCCCTCTGCTCCCTTTCTTAACCACCACTTCCCATTGCTCATAGTCCTGCCGTTCACCGTCTCCAATACCAGCCCTTTCTCTCCAAGGGGCGCCACTGCCAGCATCATCCATGTGGACAGCATCCGGGGCTATACAGGGCAATACCTAGGCCCTTCCCTACCTGTGCCAGGTGATTCATTTCTCATCCTCAGCTCTTCTTTTGCAGAAATCTCCTAACTTTTCTCCTTGTTTCTACAATTGTCTTCAATTAACCCAACCTTGCTATCCCAGGCTGACTTCTCACATCTGCCTCAAATTCCTCAGGGACTGGCTACTGCCAAGGTCACTCTTTGGCAGGTAGACATCTGAAGTCTTAGATGACCTACCTTCCTCATCTACATCCCTAGCTATCCCAAACTATCCCAAACCCATTGGGTTTTCCTCACGACCCTATCTCTTTCTGAAATTTCCTCTTCTTGGAGTTCTAATTACCGATTTCTGCTTGGAAAGCTCTTTTTGTCCCTCAAGACATAGTTCAAATGTCACCTTCTATGAAAAGCTATCCTTTGGTCTCTAAGGTAGAATTAGGCTTCACCCTGCCAGATTTCTCCAGGTCTCTAGGAGGCTGAAATAAATATTTACTGAGCACTTTTTACATGTTCTAGCCCCCCGATCCCAGGGATATGAAAGTGAATAAGGAAGTCTCTGTCCACCAAAGTCTTTCCAACTACAGGAGAGAAGGACGCCTAAAAAAATGCAGTGAAATTGCTGCTGGAGTAGAAGGGATCTTACCACTGAGATTGCTGCTTGTGTAGGAGAGAGGCTCTAACCCTGGAGATTGCTGCTGGTATAGGAGAAGTGACCTAACCATGAAAATCACCATTCACAGCATGCCAGGCAGTATTGTGGCTGCTTCACTGATATAAGCTCATTTAATTATTATTACAACTTTGAAAGATCAAGACAATTATTATTTTCAATTTTGTAGATGAGACCACTGTAGCACAGAGATGCTAAGAAATTTGCCCTTGGTCACACAGTGCATAGCTGACAGAATGTGAAAGTCATGCTCTTAGTCACAATGCTGCACTGCACTTGCTCAGGCTTGCCAATGTGCATCCATCATTTCTAGTGGCCATGTCACACAGCCACAGTCTATGGATCAGAAGGAACTGTCATAGGCCATTGTCAACCAGAGTCCAACTGCACAGCCACATTCACACAGTGGCCATGAGCTTCCCACAACCCGGGTTGTGTAAGTGGTCCTCACCTCATTCAGAGTCACAGACGTGAACTCACACTCCAGACTCCGTCTCTTACACCTCAGCAATGGAAACACACATGTTTAGTCACATGAGAAACCAGAGTGGTGTAGGAGCCACTCACACAGGAGTCCCTCTGCTGTTACCTCCCAGGGGCCTGAGGGCCCTGCCTGGGGGCTCCGACAAGTCTCACCAGCTTAGGTAGTCAATCAAAGATCTTAAAATGGGGAACGCTATCCAGATGCAAATCAGGAGCTAAGAGCAGTTGTTCATTTCAGAGCACCTGTAAGCAGTTCATTGCCCATAGAGCACAGAGTCCAGTGAAGTCAGTGTATGGATTGGCACAGAGGAAGAAGCAGGAAACCCACCATGGAGGACCCTTGCCCAGACTGAGGGTTTGTCCTAGCAGCAATGGAGACAAATGAGTAAAATATTTAGAATAGATAAGGTTCTCCTCACACGACTGAGAATACTGGAGAGTAGGCTTGTCAGACTTAGCAAGTAAAAATATAGGCCACCAAGTGAAATTTGAATTGTAAATAGTGAATCATATTTTAATATAAGTATATCCCACATGACATTTGGTATATACTTATACTAAACAAGCATTTGTTGTTTATCGGATTCCATGGTATGTACATCAACAGACATACAATAGATGATTTTTTGGTAAAAGAGTGTCCTAAATGTGATATGGAATATAATACTTATATTAAAAACGACTCACTATTTACATGAAATTTAAATGTTATTGGGTGTCTTATATTCTATCTGGTAGCAATAACTGGAGGAAACTAGATTTGGGAAGGAAGATCATGAATCAGAGTTCAGCACATGCTGAGTCTGAGATGCCTGTGAACCATTCAAACAGGGATGTTGTGTAGTCAGTCAATTGTGTAATGTCTGGGGCTCAGCCTGGGATGGAGATAAAATAATGCAGAATTCATCAGAGTATAAAGAGTAAAAGAAGTCACTGGTGTTGATGAATGCACTGCATGATGGAAAGTCATTCTCTAGAGAAAATCTGGAAATACCACTCCACAAGTCACTCAGTGAGAATTACAGGTCTTTGTTAGGATCATGTAGAACAATGAGATAGAGGAGTAAAGGTGAAGGTCACTGCAATTTGAAGAGGTCAGAGCATTGACATCTAATGTATTGAAGGGTATCTACATGGCCACTCAATGATCCTTACATTTATATGACAATTTATTATTTATAACATGTTTCACAAAGAGTTTATCAGCTGTTCCACCAATTTTGTAAAGTGCTCACTTCAATTTCATAAATGATGAAATCAATTCACAGATTTAGTAACTCAGTTCATTATTAGAAAGCCAGGGAGTGACAGCTGGAGGAACCAAACTCGGCACTTTTGATTTCACATCTTTTTCCCAACATAGACTCTCTCAGGATATAATGTCAAGGAATGGTTTGGGTGCAAAAAAATATCTGGAGCAATGATATGCATTCACTTGGCCCCAAATGCCATCCCATCCTATCCTGGCTTTTAACAATGACTGAGGTGTCATCTTGTTGTGATACACATAGTTGTTATTTGAACAAGGAACAAAGAAACACTCTCCCCGGGCTGCCTCTTTCTGATCACTTGGCCATTTTCCCAGCAAATACAGAACTGCGTATGTCTGTTGGGGCACTGTAACCATCATTGATCATGGAGGTGGATCAATAATTGAATTCTCAGTGCCAGTCTGTTTCAGCAGTAACTTGGAAACAGACCGAGCCCTATTAGAGAAATTCTTGTCTACACGAGGACAGGCTGGTCTTGCAGCATTTTGGAGAGCAACATAAGTGACTCAGAGACAATTCGCTGCCTTGAATAGCTAACAGCCTCACTCATCTTCTCCATTGGTTGCATGTGCAGCAGTTACAGAGCTATTAATTTATGTATTTTTTCGACCATTGCATTTCTGTTAAAAATATTTCTGAGCAGCTATGGATTGGATGGTAAAGAAAACACTGATGTGCTCACATTCTGCAGTTGTGGGCGACCACAGTGAACATTCCACCCATTCTCTCCCAGTTACATGCAAGGCCCCTAGCTTATTCTAGTCTGTTTATTCAACTTGTGGTTCTACCAAAGTAATCCCAATTCCTATGCTCTCTGGAAAATTTTAGGACAAGAGCAAAAATAAATTATATATGTGCATCCATACACACCCCCCATAGGACAAACTGGATGTGTAGAGAAGATTGCTTGACTTGGCACTGGAGTGCTTTTCAGAAGGTATTGTCTTACTGTACAGTGATGTGGGTTCCACATGTGTCTATGTAGCATCAGAGTTTGAGTTGTTTAAGGAAATCATCAGGACTTGATGGAGCTGGAGATGTTTACTGCTAAAAAGAGAAGACTCAACATGTGTGCACACCGGATGTGGAGGGGTTGCATGAGGACCAGGGTGTGGAGGATGAGGATCATGACTGTCTGAAGAAACTGGAAGAGCCACCATGTGACAGGAACATAGACTGACTTTACATAGAGACAGGTTGCGAGTGACAGAAAGGCACATTTTGGTCAAATATAGAGAAGTCTGTTCTAGCAATTGTTGCTATTAAGAAATGGAATGAATTACTTTATGAGGTATGGAGTCTTCTGTTCCTAATAGTGTTCAAGTTGAGACTAGATGTCTGTTTTGATTATCTGTTCCTGTGCAACGAATTAACCTAAAATTTAGTGGCTTAAACAGAACCTTTTTAATATATCTGCTCATGATTCTGCAATCTGGGCAGGGCTCAGCAGGGGCAGTTCAAATAGCATCATCTGGGTGGCTTGATTGGGGCAAAGGAACACACTTCAAAGTTGGCCTCACTCATGGCTGGCAGATTGGTGCTGGTTGCATCTAGAAGTTCAGCTAGGGCTGTGGGCTGGAGGCCTCAGTTCTCCTCCATGTGGCCTCTGCACATGACTAGACTGGCTTCTTACATCATGGTGGTCATGGGGTGGTTCTTGCATTGTGTCTGGCAAAAGAGAATTTGTTAGATCTGATTAAGATTTAAGCCCAAAGCTAGCATAGTATCACTTCTGCAACCTTCTATTGGTTGTAGCAGGTCACTTGGCCACAGCAAATCCAAAGAGTGGGAATCACATAAGGATGTGAATACTTCAAGGCACGGTTCACTGGAGTCCACCAAAGTTGCATTTTATCACAATGCCCAACTAGCTTTATAATAGAGGTGATTCATCCTCTGGGTAGAATGTTGGGCTGGATGACCAGATTCTTCTTTGTACTATAAAATTTTGTGGTTAAATTTCTTTTCAACCTCCAATGCCTAGTTCAACAACAGGCACATCATGATCATTTAAACAGTACTTACTGGTTGACTGATTTCACACATGTTATATTTTCAAGCTGAGACAGAACCTTGGTCAATAATTTCACAGGAACATGGCTCTCTGCAAGATATAATGCCACATTTCAAGCCAACAAGTGATTAGTCTTCATTCTGCAGATATAAACTCAGTCCTAAGTAATTCATTTTGTAAATGCTGTTTTTAGACAAGCAAGTATTGTGTGATGTCCACTTGTATAACTAATCCTGAATTGTACCACACTCCTTAAAATAAAATATAAATTTTTAAAACTACATAAAAAATAAAATGTTTAAAAAGAAGGCATTCAAGCAGAAGTTACTCTAGTTTGTAAGATCTGAGCTACAATATTAAGAATGGTGGGGAGTAATAGAATGTTACATTTATATATACCTTTATTTTGCTACCTGAATATTTTTAAGATAATGTTTCTATTCATTAAAATGTAATACACATTCACTATGGCTAATATAGATGGAAAATAAGCACACAAGAAAAAGAATTACTTATAATGACCTATAGGTAAATACTCCAGCCTTTTAAAACATATTTTAATAAAGATTAACTGAATATGGTTATATTATTATTTCATTTAACTTTACCATCATTTTTTCCTATAATACTAATTTTACATCAAAATAGTGATGTTAAAATAATATTCAATAATATCATTAAAATCTTTACAATTTTAAAAAATTACTTCAGTGTACATATAATTCTGCTATATGGAGGTATAAAGATTTACTAATTATGCTAATCTTGGGCTTTAAATTGCTGAAAAAATTAACATTAAATAGCAGATTATTGTAAATTTTTAGTACAAAATTTTTTTTTTTTTTTGAGCTGGAGTCTCACTCTGTCACCCAGACTGGAGTGCAGTGGCCGCTCCCGGCCACCGCAGCCTCGACCTGCTGGGCTCTGGCGATCCTTCCGCCTCAGCCTTCCAAGTAGCTGGAACTACAGGTGCGCGCTACCACGCCCGGCTGATTTTTTTGATTTATTGTAGAGATGAGGTCTCGCCAAGTTGTCCAGGTGGGTCTCGAACCCGCGGGCTCAGACAGTTCACTCACCTCAGCCTCCCAAAGGCGCGGGATTACAGGCTGAGCCACCGAGCCCGGCACAAAAATTTTTTAAATTTAGAAATACATTTTGACCGGGCTCAGTGGCTCAGTCTGTAATCCCAGCACTTTGGAAGGCTGAGGTGAGTGAACTGTCTGAGCCCGCGGGTTCCAGACCAGCCCGAGCAACTTGTTGAGGCCTCATCTCTACAATAAATTAAAAAAAAAAAAAATTAGCCAGGCATGGTAGCTCTGGAGGCTGGAAGCAGGGATGTACTCCTTCTACAGACTCTAGGAACATCTCCTTCCTCGCCTCTTTCTAGCTTCTGGTGGTCGCCAGCAATTCTTGATGCTCCTTGGCTTGGTCCTAAGTAATAATGGCTTATAATTTCATCACTCCAATCTGTGTCTCCATCATCATATAACTTTCTTCTTGCCGTGTGTCTCTATGTACAAATTTCTCTCTTCTTATAAGGAAGAAGAATCACTGAGTTAAGGCTCACCCTAATCCAGTGTGACACCATCTTAACTTGATGACATCTGCAAAGATCTTATTTCCCAATGAGATCACATTTACAAATTCCAGGTGGACATGAATTTTTAGAGAACACTATTCATCCCAGATAATATTTTATGAGAATCTTTTTGATCTTCACAATTGTTCTTTTGGAGTATGTTCATCATCCTGAGACTTAGAGAACCTGATTATCTTTTCTTGTGTCTTACAGTGAGAAAACTGTGGGGCAGGTGTGCAAATCCAGGAGCTCCAGCTCCAAGGCTCCCCCACCTGCAAACACCAGCTATGCTGCTAGAGGGACCAACAGGTTAGAACTACCAAAAGTAAATTGCTTGTCCAGTCAGGAGGATAATGAATCCTAAGCCCTGTGGGTTGCAATGACCTCACTCTCTTATTTTTCTCTTTCATCAAGTTGGAAGTAGCCTTGGAAAATCTGGGGAGTGGGAAGAGAAGAGAGGAGAATGGAACAGGGGTCTCAAAGCTCCGGGAGGGAAGGTCAGGGATGGCCCCACCAGGTGTTCAGGAATGGCTGCAGCCACAGTTAGAATCCAGCCATGGAACACAGAGGTGTCCTGGTGCAAGTAGGGTTGTGGGATAGTTCTGAGCAGTGCTGAGGCTTCAGGCCGCAGAAGAGGAGCTTTCCATCAATGAGGCACCCCTTTCCTAATGAATTTTGTGCCCCTCCCCCATGAGGACTGGTTTAAAAATAGCATCGGTCAGGCCTCTCTTAGCTTCATCATTTCCACTTAAATCCCGAATGTGCGGTTCTAAACTTGGAACTGACAAAAGGCAGCTGAAAGATTGCCTTTCAGAAAATAATGGGCTTAATGGGCCTTTTGACAAACGGTAGAGATTTTCATTTTCTACGGCCCCTTTGTTTGAACTATTTTCAATTTTTTTTTTTAAGGAGGTGACATGTACATCTTTGTTTCCAATAATTGGATCTGAGTTGAAAGGAAAGCCTCCGTGAAATGAGTTTTCTGTGAAAATCAGACCTCAACCTTCTAAAATAAAATAGTAGTAGGAAGTCGTCTGGGTTAAATTCTTGAATTGTGAAGAAATAATCTTCCCATTGGGTTGGTCTCAGAAAGCTATGAAGACGCCTGTAGCTGTGGTGAGAAGGGAGCTTGCAATCAAAAAGAGAATGGGGCTAAGTTGGCGCCTGGCTCCTTCTAACACCCCTTGGATGCTGCTTCTCTGGAGTGGAGGCACAAGACCTTTCAAAACTTCTTCCTTGGCATCTGCTTTTCCTCACCTTAGTAACACGCTTGTGCTGTATCCATCTTATTTCATTTCACTTTTGGAAAAAATAAGAAAACTCCCTTTTAGTAGAGCACTAAGAAATTTTCAATTAAAATGGTGAAGGGAACATATGCATTTAACACGTCTCCCCCTCCCTCAGTTCCACATCAAGAAAGTAACCCAAAAGAGAAGAAAATACCTGAGCACTGGAAACCAGGGAGGGTGCATTTCAATAATGTGCCAAAAACATCAAGGGATTTCTGTGAAATGTCATGCAAGGGAAATGTGAGGGGAGAATGGGGGCATGCGGAGGGATGTGTGTCCCTGCTCTTCCTGGGGAGGCCTTCACAAACCTCTGTCTACACCTGTGGCTCATGCTACAGAGATGAGAGGCAAGGGGACAGGTCAGTGAGGGGACCCACTCTCCCTGTTAGCAAGTGTCCTGGGTCTGGCAGACAGAGCAAATGGCCGTAGCAGGGCTACACCACAACAAGGTACAATGCTGTAGACACTACCATCTTGGGTGCTAACCAGAGGGTCCACTGCTGCTGGAAAAGTGGCCAGTGACCCAGCCTTCTTCAGCACAAGCACAGAGCCCTTCACAGGGAACACAATTTCTGACTTGCCAAAGTAAAAAGTTGGTAAATCTGTGTTCAGACATTTTCTGAAGAATCCTGTGTAACCTCTTCCCATCTCTGAAAGAGGTCACCTACCCTGCCAGTGCTCCTTAGATGCAAATCAGTACCCTTCTGCATGATAAGTAAGCTGAGGAAAACAACTGAACATTTGAATGGTGATGGTGGCTCCAGAAGGGACCAATCTAGGGACGCAGAGCAAAGATAATCTACATCGTGGCCCCTCAATTCCTGGGCATGAAATAGCCTTATTAACTGAAGCAGGAAGAGAGCTCTGAAGAGTCCTCAATTCGTGTTCTCAATGGATGTTAGATCTGTGAAAAGAGAATGACATGAGAGCAGGAAAGAAGTTTTCCTATTGAAAAGTACAACTACTGAATTAAAGGAGAAACAGTAGGCAGAAGTAGGGAAGGATAGGTGAGATGCTCTGAAATTCTCGGAGGAAAATCTGCAGAGATTAATGAAAAAGCAGAATTGAAGAGATAAAAAAGTGAGAGACATATGGAGATAAATAAGTGACAAGGAGGATAAATTCAGGAGATTTAATACATTCATCATCAGAATGGAAATAGCAGCAAAAGTCAGCAGAAATAGAAGGATTTTCCAGTAATAGATGACATTTCATTCTTTCATACTTCTAAAATCTTTTCCTTAAATGCAGTTCTGAATCCTCTTACATTTGTAATGTTCTATATTTGGACTTTTTCTCTTTTTTCTTGAGGAGACTTGCTAAAGATTGACTACTTTCAGGATTTCCTAAGGATGTCTATTTATAAGAATCACCTGGAGTGCTGGCTAAGAATACAGATTTTAGGGCTTCCCCTCAGATGTACTGGATTTGAATTTGGGGAGGTAAGAAAATCTGGAACTTTGATTTTTTGAAATACTTGAGGTTGTCTTATGATTACCTCAATATGTAAAACTGGCATTTTGTCACTGCCTTTTCAAATAGTTAATTTGAAATTAATTAGTGATTTTCCAGTTTTGTCATTTTTATTTTTTTCTTCAGAATTTTTCTTTTTTCTCCTTTTTAGATTTTTAAGATAAATCTTCAGTTTATTGACATCTTATCTTTTTTGCCAAGCAATAAATACTTTTCAAACACAATTTTCATCTAGGGATAGCTTTTTCCAAATTCTATGATTATGTATAAATAGTATTTACATGACTATCATTTCCTAAATAAATTGTCACTACAAGATGATTCCTTTCATTAAGCAAAGCATCACTTAAAATTTTTTCACTTGGTTTTTGTTTAACTTCTCAGATTTAAAAAAATATATACAGTACCAGTAAAAATCTTAAGTGCTAGAATCAATTAGAAGGTATAAGAAAAAATATGGTTAACTTTGACATCTAGACAAAATTATAAAGTTACTAGTATGAGTGATGCAAGTGGAGATAAAAGATACATTGCTAAATAGAGAAAAATGGAATTAATTTTAGGATATGTCAATTTAGAGCAGGGTTTCACAATCATGACACTATTGGCAAATTGGACTAGATAATTCTTTGTGATGAGACTGTCATGTGCATTGCAGGACATTTAACAGCAACTCTGGCCTCTTTACAGAGAAACCTTTACCCACTAGATGCTGGTGTCTCTGCCTCCACCACACGCTGTGCTATGACAACCTAAACAGTCTCTTGGGAGTCAAAATTGTCATGACTGAAAACTACTGATTTATGAAGAGACTTCTAGCCTTGCTCAAGGATGAATTTGGAAACCTGCAAGTCTTAAATCCACCACCCGTGTCCCTTTCAAGATCCTTTCTCCAGCACAGGTTAACTCTCTTGGACTTTGGAGAGGAGTGAAGAGGAGACAGGAAGTTGTTTTGAAAAGTACAGTTGATGTCTAATCAATTCATTGACTCTTTTTTTTTTTTTTTTTCTGTCCAGCAGAACTTACAGCCCTTTTCCTCTTAATTCTCGGCAACAGTTTCTTAAACCAATATTATTAAATTCCCAACAAAAGTAGCTGGAACAATTCCTGCCAGACAGTTAAACAATAGGTCCTTAAGAGACTTCTCTAAAATATTTATTTTATATTGCTTAATGAATGGCATTTTCATCTCTCTTTTGTGGTCAACAAATAAATTGAGGCTTGGGAAGTTTGCATAGTGGCCCAGAGTGACGTATATGCTTCAGGAGTGGAAAAGCAGATAAAAGGACCTCAGGAAGCCTGACTACACACAAGCTCTGATTTTTTGACTAAGATGAAGGCCACTTATTTTATGTCTCTTTCCCCATTGCTCATAAAATTGTCCATAAAGTTTGTAAAATTACACTGCTCTGTAAAATAAGAAAATCAACATATTTCTGGAGAATATAAGGCATTTCCCTCCAGATATCAGAGCTTCCTTGCTCTCCTTATCTTTCATTTTATTTTATGAAGCGTATGGTTTGGTGTATGAAGGACAAGATAAAAAGGAGAGTTGGAAAATTTTCATCCACTAATTCTGCTGATAGCAAGCTATCCTAATGAAATGCAAGTAAAGCTATTTTGCCATAAAATATTTGTCATAGTGTTATTTATAACAGCAACACCTTTGGGAAAGGTCAAATGCCCAAGGTAGGGTATTGGATTACTAAATTGTGATTCAGTCACACAGTGTATTATTATAAAAATATTTAAAATTGTTCTTATAAAGCTATTTTACTTACTTTTAAAAGAGATATATATTAATTACAATACTAAATTAACAGTCCTAAGAGGTTCAAAGGTGAAAGTAACTATGTTAATTATTCCAACACTCAGTATGGTAGTCATTAGGGATGTTGATAAATTTGCTGGTCTTCTCTCATTATGAATATAATAGGATTGAATTTTCCCACCCACTTAAAATTAGATGTGGCCATGTGAGTTGATTTGGCCAATGAAATGTCAACAGCAATGATTGTTTCCATTTTCCAACACACTTATCAACACTGGGTCTAATCAATATTACTAACCATTGACAATCTAGTAGCAAATAAATATTTGCATTTTGTTGTCTATCGTTGATGAAACTGAGCTATGTCATATTGGAAATTTTTAGCTATCCTTTTGGGAACTGACATTTTAGTCATTTTGCTAATTTTTATTGTTAGTAATCTTTACATAGTAAACCATTGTCTGCAAATACTTTCTCCCTTGTTTGTCCTTTTCTTTCAGCTTCGTTCTTGCTTTCTTTTCACAAAGAAGTTAATGTTTATGTAGTCAAATTTTATCATTTAAGGATTTTAATTTTGTGACATGCTTAAAAAACACTTTACTACTTCAAAACCATAAATATTCATCCAAAGCTGAATTCCAATACTTTTATATTTTCCTTTTTTTTTTTTTTTTTGAGTTGGAGTCTCACTCTGTCGTCCAGACTGGAGTGCAGTGGCCGCTCCCGGCCACCGCAGCCTCGGCCTGCTGGGCTCCAGCGATCCTTCCGCCTCAGCCTTCCTAGTAGCCGGAATTACAGGCATGTGCCACCACACCCAGCTGATTTTTTGATTTATTGTAGAGATGAGGTCTCACTGCCCAGGCGGGTCTCGAACCCGCGGGCTCAGGCAATTCACTCACCTCAGCCTCCCAAAGGCGCGGGATTACAGGCTGAGCCACCGAGTATTTTCCTTTTTTAATACTTAAATTTTTTATAATCTAGAACTTATTTTGGAGTAAGCAAATTTTTTTCTTTTAATTAATAAATTAAAAGATAAATAAATTGTCCCAACACCGTCTTTTAAGCCTTTTTTAAAGTCCTCATTATTTTGAAATTATGGAAAGTTTTTGGATTTTGATGGTATGGGAACATACTTATCACAATGCCTAATGAAAAGAACTGACTGAAACAAAATTGTAACAGATAGAATTAGCCTCCATCGTAGGTAAGTGTATTTATAAAAAAAATTCTGGAAAGAATTATATAATGATGTTTTTTTAAGAATATTTTTTCTTTAGTACGTTTATATATTTTCTAAAACTCTTATATATTTATATATTTTTAGAAAATACTTATGTATTTTCTAAAATTCCTATGATTACTTTATAGTCAAAACCACATCACATATGTCATTTTAAACTATCGTGTTTTGGGGTGAAGTAAGAAAAGGAGACTATAGTATAAATTCAATTTATTTTTCTCATAGAATTGTTTTTCTTGCCTTAGAGATATTGTTGAAAGTTCTCTAAGACAACAGTACTAGCTAATTTTCTGCTTTATAATGCTTCCATATCTCAAATTCATCACCTCATAAACTTCCCAAGCAGTGGAGATAAGTGCAAGTTTTCTCAAGTGAAGAATTGCAGCACATCTTTGAGGAAAAAATAAAATCCTAGGAATGCAACTGAGTTGTGCAAAGTGAGATAAGTGGAGATTTGTGCTGCTTGATGGCTTTCTTCTTTTGCTTCTGGTTACAATAGATTTTGGAAATATCCTGGCTTTTTTTTTTTTTTTAATGCTTTGAAAAGTCAAGTCACTTTCCTCTCAGGGTATCATGATGAATATCACTCATTACAATTCACAACAGGATTTTGTGTGGTAGTGACAATGAACTGATTAGATCATACCTAGGGGTGTGTTCATATATGTCCATATATTTCTGATGGAGTTCATAAACATAATTTATGCAATTAGACAAAATTAGAATTCATGCAAAAATTCCACATGCTCCTGAATATTCTATCCAGTAATATATACTTTTATTATTTTATGATTTTTTATTAAATTTGAAACATATGAAATAGTGCTCTGTATTGTTTAGGGATAATCTAGTAATGATATAAAGAAATCAAATGATAACTATCCATTCATGCCAGTGGTTAGCTCTGGGTCAAGGTGAGGGGTGGTAAGGGGGAGTGCCAGAATTGTGATTGGGGAGGAACACAGGAAGGGATCTGAGCATTAATCACAAAGCACAAGGGAGGGATTGGCAGTCATGGAACACTGTGAGGGGAGGGAGGAAGTGGGGGACACATAACATAAAGGGTACCAGATCCTAAATTGGGCCAAATGAGGACCAGTTGGAGACTCAAACTTCACTTGCACATACATTACTTATGCCTAATCCTGACTTGTGCCCCACATCTTCATAATAAAATAAAGTTGAACAAGAAGAAGGAGAAGGAGAAGAAAAGACAAGAAATAGTGAGACCCTACATGGCTATGTGAGCTGAATCTGCCTGCCAAGGGGGTGAGGAAAAGGAGGAGACAAAGGTAACACAAGGCTGCCAGATGAATGACAAGGTGATAGTAGAGTCATTCACCAAGATCCAGGATGTTGAAAAAGACTGGACATTTCCTCCATTCACTTCCTCCATTCTCTGCTCCACGGGAGCTAATCTTTACAGGCTGTTTCAACTGGGTTCCCTAATGCTGTGGCTTCTGGTTGGGTTTGGCAGGTGGGCAGCACCAGCAGAGAGATCAAAGGGTGAGTGGAGGGAGAGGTGAGGGTGTTAAACACCCGGCTCCCTCCTCATCAGGCTACAGGCTGACAACGGCCCCTCCTCTCTCCTGCTGCTCTGTGGGTGCCAGAAATTGTCCAGCTGTAATGGTTCCCTGGTGTTGCTGATGCAGGGGTGCATCATTTTTCATTCTTGATTGTTTTCAGTTGTGCCCACACCTTGAAAATGACTCTTGCAAAATTGTCCTCAATTCTCCTTTTTGAATGAGCCACTTATTTCTTACAGCTTTTCTGACTAACGTAAGAGAGAAGACAGATGTACTAGTTTTCTACTGCTGCTATAACAAACAACCACAAACGTTGGTTTAAAGCAACAGAAATTTATTGTCTTACAGTTCCGGGGGGGTCAGAAGCCTACAATGACTTGGCGAAACTGATCTTTCCGGAGCCTCTAAGGGAGAACCCATTATTCTTGCTGCTTCTAGCTTCTCCAGGCTGCCCATATTCCTTGGCCCGTGGTCCTTGAAAATTCTGTTCTCTGCTTCTAACGTTGCATTTCTTTATCTGACTCTGACTTTCCTGCTCTCCTTTTATAAGTACGCTTGTGATTATATTGCACTACCTCCACCCACCAACAATCTAGAATCTCTCTGTCCCGTGATTCTTAACTAAATCACACGTGCAAAGTATCTGTAAGGTAACATATTCTCAGGTTTCCAGTTCTGGGAATCAGAATGTGGACATATTTTGGAAGACTATTATTCTGCCTCTCATAACAGATTTTTCAGGAAAGATAGTAAGTTTGATTTTAGCATTGATAGATCTGTAGGAATTGGAGGAAATATGGAGTGAGCTGTTGGTATCTTCGCTGTATATGCATCATGTAACATTATCATGTTGGAATGAGTGGAAAATAAAAACATAATTCTTCTTTCCATATTTGGCTTTGCTAAGTCTTATAAAGGAAGTCATCTATATTCTAATACTATTTCATTAAAATGGTCTTGTAAGCTACTTGGGAGGCTGAAGCAAGAGGATTACTTGAACCCAGGAGTTTGAGATCAACCTGGGCAACAAAGCGAGACCCCCATCTCTAAAAAAAATAGCCAGGTGTTGTGGTGGGATATTCCCATAGTCCCAGCTACTCAGGAGACAGAGGCGGGAGGATAGCTTGAGTCCAGGAGTTCAGGTTATAGTGAGCTATGATCAGACCACTACACTCCAGCTTAGGCAACAGAGTGAGACCCTGTTTCAAACAAAACTAAAAGGTCTTTTGAAAGATAGTCCTGTTCTCTTTAAATTTACTGTTTCTACCTTACAAATATAGACCCTCTCAATGTCATAGTCTTATAATTTTAGACAATGATTAAACAAACCCAAATGAATTATATCACAATTATCTTACATGCAGCTGATTTGTTTCTCACACTTGCACATGATTCTATATGGCATACTGGGCCATTAACACTAGAAATTGTTATAAATTAGGATTAGCTGGATTTGGAAAACAGAGTGTTTTATACCATAACAATAATGTTCATGGGCTTAGACTCTAAATTCATTTAAATATCACTTCAGCCTTTTATTATCTAGGTGTCTTTGAACTTACACTTGTCTCATTTGTTGTATTTATAACACAGTGATGGTATAGTTTACCAGGCTGTTGTCAGATTAAGGTTAATCTGGATCCAAAACCTGCCATAGTGCATAAAAGCACCCCTTTCCTGACTATCATGTATTACAATTATACGCTACTAAAAAATTCACTCATAGTAAAATTTAATTCAAAAGGTATTTATTGAACACATATACTAAGTAATGCAAGACACTGAAGCAGATGAATGAGCTACATCACTTTCCTATAATGTTTACAGTAGTCAAATCAGAAGGGCAGATGAGAGCAAAAGTAACCCTAATAGAGTCTATATGTAAATATATCTCTTTACCCAGAATCATGACAACAGCTTTACCACCACCTAATTCTTGTATACAACTGGCGTTTTTATAACAGTTGGCTGGAATTAGAAGCACCATTTGTGACCATGGAACAGAGAACAAATATTAACCAGGATCACGGACTTGTGAACACAGAGTTCTATCTAGCTGACCCCATCAGCCAGAGACATACACATTTGCTCTGGAAAGTGGTATTGATTATAGTCATGGAAAGAAAAGGATGTTTATTGAAAAGGAGAGAATGAATAACGATTACTGGATTTCATAAAAGACAGTTTCAAAATCCACTTCCACCATAAGTACATAGTATCCATTAATGTGCTTGGACTGTGAGGGATATTATACAATAAACCATCTTTCTTCCCTCAAGGAACTGACAACCTCGTGGAGGAGAAACAGACTTGAAAACAACTAAGGCAGAATATGCCAAGGGTCTGGAGAAATACTTAGACTTGGGGATTTGAAGAAAGGAGAAGTAAATCTGGTTGAGTGGGTCAAGAAAGATATCAAGGAGTTGGCGCATTTGAAAGGGACCTTGAGCTATGACTGCGTGAATGCACTAGAAATACTACATATGCTTAACAGTTATATATTCGATTTTGCTTATATCTTTCCTGTTTTTCTAAGACTACTCTAAAAATGAACCACATAGCACATTATTACATTGTCATAAAATGTCAAAATAGATGCAAATATGGAACTTCTGTTTCCTATCCTTCCCATGTCAACACTTTTCCCCAGAGATTAGCAGCTCTGTATTGTTTCAGAACATTCTCTATGCATTTACTTACATTTATTTATAGTTAGACAAATACTTGAAAACAAAAATGGCATAGGCTATGTATAAAATGTTTTATCACTTCACTTTTAAAAAAAATAACAATTTTTAATCTCCTTTCAAGTCAGTTTTTATATATCTATCTCCTTTTTGTTGGCTGAAATATAGTCTCTAGACCCATGCGTGCTAAGATAGTATCCACTAGTCACATGGATATATTTAAATTAAAGGTAATTAAAATGAAAGAAAATTTAAAATTTCAGTTCCTCAGTTGCAATTACCACATTCCAAGGACTCAATAACCACCTGTGGCTAGTGTCTACTGTGTGAGACAGACAGACCAGACACAGAACATTTCCATCACTGCCAGAAGCTCTGCATGAGCCAACATTTACTTAGCTCTCCTCTGTTGAAGAACATTCAGGCTCTTTCCTGCATTTCACTATTATAAAGATGTTGCAATGAACATCCTTGAACACTCATCTTTCGTGTACACAGGGTTTCTGTAGAACAGATTTCTAGAATAGAGACTTTAGGGTTGCAGTGTAAGCATACCTAAATTTGGAAAGATAATGCCAACTTTCCTCCTATAACCTTCTGGTGGTAACACCACTCAGAGAATATCAGAATGCCCATTTTTCAAATGCTCACCAGCCCTAGAGATTTCAAATCTCCACAACTTTAGCCACCTTGATGGGCAAAAATAACATCCTGCTGTCCTTTTAACTAGTATTTTTGGATTCTTAGTGAGATTAAACATTCTAAAATAATTTTAATTACCTAAGGAAGTATATGAGTGTTTTATGATAAAATATTTTAACTGTAAATGTTAAAAAAGAATAGTAGTAAAATGTGGGAGTTCTCCACCTTCCCAGTACCCATCTTATCTTTACTTCCCAGGGATAACAATTATTATCACTTTGGTGTATATTCTTCTTGCCCTTGATCTAGGGCATTTACAAGCTTTCAGCAGATAGATATAGGTACATATCTATATATTTCAGCCTGTAAATATAAGATGTATTGTGGATTTCTTTTTTTTTTTCTATAAAACAAATATGGTACATTTGTTGTTCAACAACTTGCAGTTTTTATTTAACAATTTGTCTTAAAGAGTTTTTTTTATGCAGTAGTAAACAACAGCTAGAATTTATTGGGTGCTTACTGTGTGCAACGAGTAAGCTTAAAACCTTCCTCCAGGTGTGTCTGAGTTTTGCCCATTGTTCTTTGACAAGAGGCATCAAATCTTGGGGCTCTCTCAAAGGTCATGTACAGGTCTCTGCCTGGGAGAATTTCCTACTGAAGGAAGCTGTGTTCTCATTTCTCAGTTCTCTGGTTGTTGTGGCCACTTAGAATATGAACAAGCATTCAGACTTTGCCTCTACTGTCATGGCCTCTTATGTTGTCTGTTTGCAGAAGCAAAATGAGGTGTAGGGCAGACTCCTGATGACCTCATCCTAGCCTCTCTCCACCCCTTACTTCTCCAAATTGGAGAGTGTTGGTGGATGTCTGTTGGAGGCCCCTCCTCCCTTCGCAGGAATATTTCAATCTCTCTTTAAAGGGATTTGTCAGAGAAGACGTTTTCATTTGCAAATAAAAGAAAACCCACTCAAACTGACTTATATAATCAAAGGCAAACGCTTTGCCTCTAATAACCACAAAGCCCAGCATCACAGAGGAAATTTAGCCTGGTTTGATCAGAGCTCCAGCTGCATTTCTCTGATTCTCTTGGCACTTTTCTCCTTGCATCTATCTGGTTCACTATCAGGCTGATGTCCTTAATGTTGGCCAAATAGTTTCAGCAGTACTATGCTTTGCATCATTATACCTTAACTACCATGGCAGGAAAAGTCTTCTCTTTCCTTGACCATAAAATATAAGTTCTGGCTTCCCCTCCAAGGAACCAACTTGGGTCATTCATTGACCCTTCAACTAATCAGTGTTACTAATCACTAGTTCGTTAATTAGTGACATGCTGATTCCTAAACCAATCACTATGGCAAAGATGAGACTGTATCAATTGTCTTAATACAAATAACCAGATGGGTATAAGAATGGTACTGACCAAACCAGAGGACTCCTTCCCAGTGGTGGGATGGTTGTTTGGGAGGCAACCACGACCATTAGCTCTCAAATCCTCCTTCAATGTGCTATGTACTGGGTTGTATACTGTCTCTTAAAGTTCACATCTATGAATATGTCTGTGAATATGACGTTATTTGGAAACAGAGTCATTGTAGATATAATCAAGTCAAGATGAGGCTGTAATGAATTAGGGTAGGCCTTCAACACAATGGCTGGGATCCTTATAAGAAGAAGGACATCTGAAGACCGACACACAAAGAGAACACTATGTGACTATGGAGACAGAGATTTGACTGATGCATCTACAAGCCAGGAATACCAAGGATTGCTGGTAACCAACAGAAGTAAGGAGAGAAGCACAGAAAAAAATTCTTCCTCATAGCCTTCAGGCATTTTTGATATCTTAAACCATTTAGTTTGTGGCACTTTTTTATGGCAGCCCTCGGAAACTGACACAAGCTACAATCTGAAGACCTTCTCTTGCACAGATCTCTCTGGTTTCCCAGCATAGAAAGGCACTTATTCTTGACTTCCAGTGAGGATGCAGATTTGTCCTATTTGCATATTTGGGTGATCATTTTTTTAGAATAGGGAACTGTAGAGTTGAAAGCAGATCTAGAACCTTTTGTCCCCTATTTCTGTTTATCTTTTGTGCCAGAAAACTGCATTAAATGAAAAGAAAATGAGAATGGAAAACGTTTACTGAAATGCTCACAAGATGGGTTCCTTCCCACTTGAAGTCATGATCTGTTTCTGTGCATGTGTCTGTGTATGTGAGAAAGGGAGGTTGGCAGTGGAAGAAAGGGAGAGGAGTTATATTGAGAAAGAGAGACAAAAGAAATAGAAACACATTTTAGATGTAGAAATTCATGTATTGATAATAAAAATGGTAGTGGATACTGTTCCAATCTGTCAACAGCTTTGGAAACCTTTGTCACATTATTTAGAATATAAATATAGGCATCCTTTTCTCATATAAATCTAATTGTGTCCAGAGCAACAATATAAAGAAACACATGCACGATTTTTCTTTTAACTAGTTGTAGGGAAAGTCATTCTTCAAAGTTTTTAATAAATGGAATATTTTAGTTTTAAGTTAATAGGAAGTTTGTCAGCCTACTAAAGGAGTTTACGATAGCAAGATATAAATTTCAGGCATATACTTTTTACAAAGGTATATAGATCTTTCTCAATCGATTTTCCCTGAGCTATAAACACAACAGGATTCCAGCTAGGTTTATATATGATTTTTCCAATATAGCAAAGCAAATAACATAGGAACCTTCTGATGCTCATGTGAGGAGAAAGAGTTATAAATAAAAGATTGATCCAAATTAAAGATTATGTTAATGAAGCAAAGTTTTCTTTTTTTTTGAGTTGGAGTCTCACTCTGTCACCCAGACTGGAGTGCAGTGGCCATTCCCGGCCACCGCAGCCTCGACCTGCTGGGCTCCGGCGATCCTTCCGCCTCAGCCTTCCAAGTAGCCGGAATTACAGGCATGTACTACCACACCCGGCTGAGTTTTTGATTTATTGTAGAGATGAGGTCTCGCTGCCCAGGTGGGTCTCGAACCCACGGGCTCAAGCAATCCACTCACCTCAGCCTCCCAAAGGCGCGGGATTACAGGCTGAGCCACCGAGCCCCGACTGCAAAGTTTTCTACTTTATTTCAATTGCGAAGGTTACATCATGAAGTACCTTGCCTTTCTCATGAAGGGGTGAAAACAGATCTACTGTTACATATAGAAAATTCATAATCAGTTGGATGAAGGAATTCTATCCAACTCTTTAATATGCTGTAATTATGAAGGCACGGTCAGGTTACTAACTGTCACTTGAGATATTGCTGAAAAGAACACTTTATACAATGGGAAAACAATCATTTGTTCCATGAGAGGGAGTAATGCCCATGGTGGTCACAGTAGTATGCCTCACACCTAGCATTGGCCCAGGCACACAGCAGATGCTCAGTAAATAGCTGTTTCATCAATAAGTTAATGACACCTTTAAAATGGCCATTACTTATTGTGTTTAAGAGGCTGCTTGGCAGGAAATTATGAATATGGATCCAGTATTTCTACAACTGCTATTCAATCAAGAAATCTCTGTGGAGTCTCTGTTTTCAGGTAGGCTCCATGACTGAAGTGTAAAGGTGGGTACAAACATGTGTCCTGTCCTTGTGGGGTTTATAGACTAAGGGGAAGGCGGGAATCAATCATATCACACAAACAAATGTGAAATTAACTGCTAACTCGTCAGAGAAATCTGAGAGGCTTCCCAGAAAGACTACTTCACCTTTGCCAGCATAGCCATTCAGAGAATAAAGTGAGCAGAGACCAAGAGAGGAGTACAAAAAGGAGGATCCCAGAGTGAGCTGGAGGGTTGAGAGTGAATCATTTCCATCACATACATTGGCAGTCTGGATAATATGATAAGCTGATGTTCAGAACATAATAAATAAAAATACACTATGATAATATGATATATAAAATAATAAACATGACATTTCTAAAAAAACAAAACACTTCCTTTTTGTGTTTCCAGCAACATTTCCAGTAGGTTTAGAAAGTCTCCACTATTTTTCTTTTTTCTTTTTTTTTTGAGTTGGAGTCTCACTCTGTCACCCAAACTGGAGTGCAGTGGCCGCTCCTGGCCACCGCAGCCTCGACCCGCTGGGC
>NW_007257561.1:144412-158575 GCF_000164805.1 Carlito syrichta
CTGCCCAGGCGGGTCTCGAACCCACGGGCTCAGGCAATCCACTCACCTCAGCCTCCCAAAGGCACGGGATTACAGGCTGAGCCACCGAGCCCGGCTTTATTTTTCAATAGTTCATCAAAGTGCTCCTTACTTATTCATGCTCCTTCTTTGAGGTAGGAATTTTTTTTTAAAGAAAGGTTACTTTTATTATTTGGCTGATTACTGGAATGACAGATGTCTTTGACACATACTCTGAGCCTGTCATCATTTCCACCTCCACAGCCACCATCCTGAGCCACACTGTCTTTCCACTCACTCTTAGTCACCTCACTTGGTTTTATTTTCAGCAGAGCAATTATGCTACCATTTGTGTTCCTGTTTATTTATAAGCTGTATGAAGGCAGGGATCTTTTGTGTCTGGTCCACTGCTGCATACCAAGTACAGAGAACAGTGTTAGGTATCTGTTGGGTATTATGCATACATACATACCAGGAGTGCCAAAAAAAATGCATACACATTTTAAGAGATGTTATCTATGTATTACTTTTGGTTCTCTGTAATCAAAAGTGTTTGGATACTGATGGCAACCACTCTGAACACCTCCTATGATTGCAGAAATCAAACATGTCTTGTAGTCATCTTTTGTTATCGGCATATATTGAGAATTACAAGTTTAATACAGTTCTTCCTTTCTTAAAATATGTATACTTTTTTTTTTTTGCATTCCCCCCCCACAAACCCCGAGGAAGAGAGAGAGTTGGAGTTTCACTCTGTCACCCAGGAGTGTAGCCTTGAAACACTGGGCTCTGGCCATCCTTCTGCCCCAACCTTCCAAGCAACTGGAACTACAGATGTGTGTCACCATGCCCAGCTAATTTTTAAAAATTTATTTATTGTAAAGACGAGGTCTTGCCAAGTTGCCCAGGCTGGCCTTGAGCCCCTGGGCTCAGGCAATCCTCTTGCCTCTGCCTCCCAAAGTGTTTTAATTACAAGCATGAGCTACCATGCCCAACCAGGTATCAAAAATATTAATACATGAATTGATAAAAATATATGAGAGATGGAGCAAAGAAGAAAGACAATGACTGCCTGGCAACATTTCCTTTAATACATGGGTATGACTGTTTAAAGCAGTCATACTGTTCTACCTTAAGCCCCCACCTCCATCTCCTTTCCTCCCACCACTGCCACACTTAGAAACCCACAGAACAGGTATAGGTGGACTTTTGATGACACATTGCTCCTGGGGATTTGTAACTCACATGAGCAAAGTTCAGTACTCCAACAGCCGTGCCTACGGGATTTGTTTTTCCTACATTCTGTTGTATCAGATCATCAAAGGCAGTGGTGTGCTAAATGACTAAAAATTGGCTTTTTGGAGTGGAAAAAAAATCTCGACTTGTTCAATGTGCCAATTTCTATGGTGTAAATACTACCACCATAGCCAATTTCAAGCTACCAATTCACCAAACATGGAGCTAAGAATGTTTGTACACAATCCAGTCTCAAAAACCTGTACAAGTCTCCTCCAGCATGTCACTGAGAAGGCAAAGGTCTCCAGGGTCTCACAAACTCTTTAGTATTATAGGCGGTTTCTATGTGTATGGTGGTTGTGACTCTTCTTTCAGACACACAGGTGTACTTCATAATTTTACCAGTTTCTGATGTAGCCCTCATTCCTTCCTGGCTGATAGAAACATTAACTCGAGTCTTTCATCCTACCTCTTGGGGTCTTGTCAAAGATATCACACAGTGCCAAGGAATAGTGAAGTGGGGGATGCCTCTGGTCCTTAGTCCACAAAAAGTATGGATCCCACACTTCTGCTTGGCCTCTCAGCTCAAATAGATTCTCTTGTCAGTCTTTACAACTGCTTTTAAAAAATGACTACTCTGTTCCAGCACTTGCTTATAATGGCCAGGCTATATGTGGTGGTGCCATGAGAATAGCTAAACAAAAAGATTGTTTCTTCTCCCCCAACAAAAAGCATAGATGCATAGAACAACATAATGACCATTTTCACTGCCAAAAACTAGGGCGGTGATATTCTGAATCTTCAGAACTCATAATGATGGGTCTGAATCTTTGGATTGTTTTTTTTGTTGAGAACAGTCAATACATCACCAAGAAGCAGCTTTTCTGTGATGAGCATGCAATTCCTTTATAAGCAGGGAAAAATAGACTTGAATGTCATTATGCACAATTTTGAATGTACCACATGATCATAATAACTTTAAGACAAAAAATGAATAGAAAAAAGATTTGAAGAAAATGCACCGAACTGTTAACTATGCATGTCTTGGATGGTGAAAATATTTGCATTTTTTCTTTTACTTTTTTTAGCTTCCAAACTTTAGAAAAACAACAGCAGAACATGACTTGGATAATGCGGAAAAATGTAATTTAACTGACAAAAACAAGAGAGAAAGGAAAGAAATCCTGTCTCTACCACCACCAATGAAACCAAGAGAATCTGCTGGGGAAAGTGGATGGTGCCTTGAGCTACTGTCTGGGGCAGGTGGAAGTCTCAGCTTGGGCAGAAGATGGGAAGAGGCAGCAGCAAGAAGAGAGCTCAGAGAACAGCTTCTTAAATTTTGCCAACATGCCCCTGGCACACTCATTGCCCGCCACTTTATTGCAGAAATAGTAGCCACCTCCTGGATCACTGGTTCCAGTGTTGACCAAGGTAGGGGTTCAGGGGATTTGGGGGCTAATCTAGGAAAAAAATATAACCACAAGTGGCAGTAGCACACACAGCATTGTCTGGTGATGCTTTAACAAGTTTGTATGTGAGGAAAGTCCCTCACAGGAGGATTTTATGAAGTCACTACTCAGAAGAAGAGGAGGACAAGGGAACTCATGGAGGAGAAGGAAATGGAAGAGAGGGCTCTCATATTTAGATGATGTCATTCAGCAGCACAGCAGAGAGTTCCTGGGCCAGAGAACTACAAAAGGCAGCATGGGCTTAGAACCTTAAATCACAAGGCCCTATCTTATCAATGTATAATTGTTGTCTGGTGAGGTTTCTTAGGATACTTAAAGGAGGCCAGTTCTAAATGGCTAAACATTTGCTGCTTGAGATATTTAAAAAAATAATTAGATGTGTAAAAATATGAATTGGGCACCAGCAGACTCATTTTATATAGCAGGATACCATCAGGGAAAAATGGCAAGCCCTAATGGGTGGGCTCTGATAAGACTGATGAGAACTGGTATCATCTTCCCAGTTTCTTTAGGCAGTCATGTTTCCATACTTTCCTCTAAGCCACCACAGCTGATGGACTTCAGCCCTAGAGACTGCCACTTCTGGCATTGCTTCTCCCCGACCAGAGGAGTAGACTAAGGTTGTGGCAGGAACAGGTGGGATGGTCATGGCCTTGGTGCTCAGGACTCTCCACACTGAAGTCAGTCCCTGTCTCTCCATAAGTGGATTAGGTCTACTACACTTGTGGGCTTGGTCTTTGGCATCTGCAACAATATGTTGTTTACAAGAGATCTGTAAGAGGATAGGATGCATAATGATTGAAAATGAAAGAATGGAAAAATAGTTCAATATAAGCCAGAAGAAAGCTGAGGTAGAAAATTCAATAGCTGATGAAATTGAATTTAAGGCAAAAAAAAATTTATAAAAAGCAAAGAAATTAACGACAGAAGGCTAGTTTTAATATCCTATGTCTTTGGAAACTAAGTAGCATATTATTAAAGAGCCTATGAACTAAGGAAAAAAATCATAAAGTAAATTAAGGCGCATTTTAAACTAAAGGATGATGGGAATATTTTACATCAAAAATCTCAAGACATATCTAAAGTTGTATCTAAAAAGTATTTAAAGAAACACTCATCACTTTAAATATAAAATTAAAAAGTTAAAATAAAAAAGTTAAAAATAAGTTGATAAAGTTTTCAATTCAAATTTGAAAAAAGGTCAATAGTGCAAACCCAAAGAAGAAAGATAAAAGGGTAGAATACAGATAAGGGCAAAAATCAAGTACAGAAACGACAACAAAACTGAAAATTAACAGAACCAAAAGCTGAATCTTTGAAATGACTCTTAGAATAAATAAATAGCAAGCAGGGCTGATCCAGAGAGAAAGAAGGGGTGGAGAGAAGGGAGGGAGGAAGGGAAGAAATGTAAATAATCAAAATAAATAATAAAAAATAAGTAACTACAGTTTAACAGAAGACTTTTCTGTTGTGAGCATACATACATTTAATGTGAAAACTTAGTGGATGCAAACCCAGAATAAAACATGTCAAACTGGAGAAAGAAGAGATACAACATAAATAGACTGGTAATATTAAAGAACTCATCATTAAAGACCTTTCCTCTCCTCCAAGACTCAACATGATTTCATAGGTGAGTTCTACCAAACTTTCAAGGGACAGTTTATTTCTATATTACACAAGTTATTTCAGAAAACAGAAGATGGAATAGGCTACCACTCATTGGGTAAGTCATCTGTAATCTTGATCTCAAAATTAGATAAAGATGATTCCCGAAATGAAAACTGTAGGCTCACAACACTTAAGTATATAGAAAACCCCAAATAAGTGCTAGCTGCCCAAATCCAACAGCATATGATGAAGGAGGGTTGGTCCTGGATGCAAGGAGGCTTCGAATCAGAAAATGAATCAGTGTATTTCACCACATTTTTAAACTCAAGGAAGAAAATCATGCAATTATTTCAAACGTGCTGAAAAAGCACTTGATAAGATGCAACCCTAGCAAGCCTGGAAGAGAAAGGAATATCCTTACTGGCAACCTTGCACGTAGCCACTTGGCCACACAGGCAAAGGCTGAACTGCAGCTGAATCTGAGTTTTGGCAAAATGCCTTGTGATCTTCCCCAAACACAAGTGAATGTGAGGCCCGTCAGGAACTACGATGAGGCCATTGCCCTCCCACTGCCCACCTCCCACGGAGGCAGTCAAGGGATAGTTTCTCATTGCCTCCCGGGTTCTAATGAGGTATAGGACTTCCTGCCTCACCCCTTGACAGAGCTACAAACTGTAAATGTCTCAGCTGCTATCTGGATTTCACTTCTCAACAATGAATTATCCCACTGCCTTGCAGTCATTGACCTTTTCCACTTAGAGGTCACTCTTTTTGGTGTATGGGACAAGGGCCACAAGATACCGCCTCCTTTAACTTAGGCTTTCTTTTCTTTTCTTTTGCTGTCTGTATAAGTAATCAACTGCCCAAATCTAAAAGTGGCTCATTGTGTCATTACCAGTAAAATCAGTGGAACTTCAAAAGGAAAACCATAAGGTGAGATGTGATTAATTTGATTGCATTAGCATTGATAATTTCCATTCATCAAAGAATAAAGTGAAGAAAATCATTTGAGAGATCACAGAATAGGAGATTCTTGACATAACTGTAATAGACGGGATTGCTATCTGGAACGCAAGGAACTCCTGCAAAACAATAAGGAAATGATAGCATTGATAGAAAAAAACGGGTAAAGGACAATGTTGACAAAGCATGTTAGAGAAGAAACCTAAGAAATTTAGGAGAGTTAAAAGAAATGCTGAAATCATTAGTAATCAAATAACTGAAAATTAGCACCATAGCGAGATATCATTTTACACTTTTAGATTGGCAAGCTCACTACTGCAAGCTCTCCTGAGAAAGTTCCCATTGCTTATTATGGGTTAAGCATGATCGTAGTATGGGAGGGGTAGAGAGTGCTGATCTGAGAGGAGCTCATGAAATATTCCACATCATGTAAAAAAGGGCATTATCTGACTAGGTGCAGTGGTTCACACCTGTAAGCCTAACTTTTGGAAGGCCAAGGCAGGAGGGTTGCTTGAGCCTAGGAGTTCAAGACCAGCCTGGGCAACATAGTGAGATCCTAACTCTACAAAGAAATTTTAAAAAAATTACCTGGGCATGGTGACAGACACTTGTAGTCTCACCTACTCAGGAGGCTGAGGTGCAAGGGTCCCTTCAGCCCAGAAGGTAGAGCCTATAGTAAGCTATGATCATGCCACTGCACTCCAGCCTGGGTGACAGAGTGAGACTGCAACTCAAAAAACAAAAACAAAAAGGAGCATTATCTACATTAAAATGTACCAAAATTTACTTCTTCAAGCCAGACTTCAGATGATTTATTATCTACTGCCTACATTACAGCCTCCCAAGAAACTGCAAGCCCAGGGGGCTGTGCCTTTATTACAGAACCTGGACATACTTGAGGCCGTCAAAAGAGTTCTTGATACTGATATTATCTAAAATAAGAACTTTTATTAATAATTTACATTTCTTGTCATAGAGTAGTTCAAGAGTCCATGATACATGAATGATTTATTACTCAGGGAGGCTTGAGGGGACATAGAAACACAGGAACAAACTGAAACATCACATGATATCTGGTCTAGATTTTAAAAGGATGAATAATGGTTAACATTTATTGTGTGCTAGCAGGTTGTTTCACTGAGTTTTCACAATAGCCCTGTAATTTACAGATGAAGAAATTGAAGCAAAGTGAAGTCAACTACTGTAGTTAAGTTGTAGAACTGGGATTCACATTCAGGAAGTCTCCTTCTTAATCTGCAATTCCTAACTGGTGTTCTCTGATACCTTTGTTTCTCAGGCCAATAAGTCATAATAAGTCATTCATCCTAGTGAATGCAAAAAAGGGCAAAGGCCTGAGGTCATTAAAAAAGCAGGAATATTCTGGAAACTGAAAAGTTTAATGTGACTGGAACAAAGCAGAACTAGAGGGAAATGGTGGGAAACAAGTCTAGAGAGACATGTAGGGATGTGAGCCTGCCTCTGTGGACAATGGTGAGTCCAAAAGCATCGATGAAAGGAGTTGGGACCATAGAATTTGTTTTTGAGGCAGACGACTCTGGTGATGGAAAGAAGAAAGAGCTAGAAAGAGGAGAGATGAGAGGAGAGAGAGTCTATTGAAGGGAGACAGGCTGAAAATGCAGGGGTAGGACTCTACATTTCAGAAAGACAAATATGTAAACCAGTTTTCTACCAAAAGCAGCATGGTGGCTAGGGGTGTGGGTCAAAACTGGCTGAGGGCAGGGAGTCATCTCCTGGACATTTCCTCACTAGTGAGGTTTCTGGATCCCTGAAAACTTGATGTTCCTAGATGCCAAGATTCACATCCCTTCCTCCCCAGCCCTGCCTAGCCCCCAGCTGCCCTCTGACCTCCTGCTCTTGCCCTCCCTCTCTCTTTTAGCCTTGCCATTTCTGTTCCTCTGATCGATTCCTCTTCTGAGGATCATTGGATTTGGAGCTAAAGTGGTCTCATAGATCACTGAGAGTCTGATGGTTGTTTAAAGGACCAAATTGCTTGAGGGATCAATCAAAAGAGGGGAAGACAGGAAACAATTCTGACCTTGGTCCACAATCTTTGCCTCTCATTCAGTCACAGTGGCGTTTCCCTTAGATGTGTTCTCAATCATCATTGCTACATTGGGGGCATTAGTAAATAGGAGGAAGGAAATGTTAGTCAGCATATCACATTTTACATTGATAAACTGGTTTGTGTAATACTTTGTTTCCCACTTGCAAAGAGATGCAATAATTCATTGACATCTTATTATCTTACTACTCCTTAGGGATTACTAAACTCAAGTTAAAGTGATATATGCATTTCCTAGGGTTGCAAAAACAATGTGCCATAAGTTGGTGTGGCTTAAAATAATGGAAAAGTATTATTTCACTGTCCTGGAGGCTAGAAGTCTGAAATCAAGGTCTCAGCAAGGCCAAACTTTCTTCACAGTCTCTAAGGAAGACTCTATTCTATACCTTTCTCTTAGCTTTTGGTGTTACCAGCAATCCTTGATGTTCCTTGGCTTGTAGATACATCACTTCAGTCTCTGCCTCTGTTGACATATCATGCTCACCCTGTGTGTTTCTGTCTCTGTGTCTCTTCTCCTCTGCTTATAATGTCACTGGTTATACTGAGTTAAAGGTCCACCCTACGCCAGTAGGACCTTATCTTAAAAAATCACATCAGAAGTTCCAAGAAGAACATGAATTTGGGGGGCACTATTCAATATAATATAGGTACTCTTGGTTGGCTTCATTTTATATTAGGTTGATTTTTGGCATTATGTCAAAAACTAGGAATGTATCCAATGCCATGGATTATGCTAATGATGAGACTGAGGAGTTCACATTCCATAAGAGGAACAGACATATAAACAGATAAAATAATGCTAATTTGAAGGGCACAGAGAAGGAAGCCTGATCAAATCAGAAATGACTGTACTGAGGTGAGGCTCAATCAGGATGAGGTAGAACTTATAGGGGAATCAGGAAGGGGAGGGATTTGGGGCAGTAGGGCCAGCCCATGCAAAGGCACAGAGTCATGAAAGAACATTCAAATTGGAGGAGCTACACACATTTCAGGTTGACTGGAAAGTCTGCAGTGTCTGGCAGCGGCAAGAGAAGGGTCTGGAAATACTATCACAGATGAGGACAGATGGGAGTAGAAACTTCAGTTCGAAGGAGATGGGACGACTTTAAGCAAAAAAATTAAAACAAAAATATCAATCTTTAAAATGTATCAGAGAGAGTGGGGAGGATAACTCGAAGGGGAAAAGACTTGATGTTGGGAGACCTCAAATGTCTTTGTCAGTCCAGGTAAGAAAAGATGTTAGCATGGTCTCAGATAATGGTTTTGGTGCAGAGAAGGGATGGATTAAAGAGATTTAAGGGAGGGCACTAATGGGGTAGCAGGGAGGTGAGGGAGAAAGAGAAGATTCAGGTGTTACTCCCTGGTTTCTAGTGAAAACTGGCTAGGTAGGCACCATTGATTAAGGCAAGAACTAAGGTATAAGGGGTTTTGGAGAGAGTGGCACAGACAGTAACTTCAAATTTGAAGTTAAGTGGATATTCCTTCATTTTCAAGAAGTGGGAATGCTCGAGGGGATGGTTGGCTGCAATAGTTGGGAGACAGAAGAAAAACAAGAGGCTAAAAATGTAGATTTGGGAGTCAGTGTCTTGGACATAGTCATGGATGTGCCCAGAGTATGCAAAATTACACAAGGAATACAATGGAAGCTGGGAGGACTGAACATGTGCAGCCCACAGGAGAAGGAGCTGGTGAAAGATCTGGAAAGAGATGAAGATGAGAGAGGAGAACCGAAGACAAGGACACAACAGAAAGCTAGTTCTCAGACCAGAAACCATAGGAAAGTAGTGTGTACAAAACATTTTGGACTCTGAAACACGAACCATGCACGCATGTGTACACACACACAAACACACACATACACACACAAGTGCATACACATAGTGTTTCTATAACGGTGATTTAACATCAGAGAATTTATAAAGTTAGTATCTTTGGTATTGATTGTTAAGGATATATCTACTCAAATGTCAAGAGCAGTTAAAAGCCGTTTCAAAGATACTTTGAAAATATTTTTGTTGAAGGCAATTTACTGCAGCAATGCATTTCCTAGTTAAAGACAAGAGGATATTAGAGTTCTTTGGCACATCTCTAACATACTCTGCCATAAAGGTTTTTTCTAGGATGAATTTCATCAATGGTTAAGAAAGAACCCCAGTGATGCCATATTGGCATTTATAAAAATATCGTTCAATCACACACACACACAAACACACACACACACACATCTTTCAAAAGTTAATAAGCAGTTCATTTTGTAATTCTTTCTCTCGTCTCCCTCCCTCCCTTTATTCCTCCTTTTTTCCTTCCTTCCTTTCAGCCTCTCCTTCTCTCCCTTCCTTCTTTCCTTTTCCCCTTCCTTCCTCTCTCCTCCCTTCCTCCTTCCCACCCTCTCTCTTTTCCACTTTTCCTCCTTCCTTCCATTCCTCCCTCTCTTCCTTCTTTTACAACAGAAAACTTAGTAGCATCTACAGGCTATTTCCTGGATTTGCACTCTGGGGCATCAGGAAATGGTGATAATAGCTAGGAAGCAGGGTCCATCCAATCCAGCTTTCTGTAGAAAACAACACCTAAGGATTTCTTTAACTTTGGACATTGTAATGAAAATTAAAAAAGACTTTTTAAAGAATAATGAAACCCAAGCTGACATGACAACTACCTAGAATTCGTCGGGCCTGTGCATAACCAAGGATGCCTCAAGGATCTGTAGCATGAGCATGTGTGGTTCTGCAGCTCCACCGTCCTGAGGGAGAGGTGGTCTTGATCAGTCAGTGTGATTGGATGCACAGTTATGTTGACCTGCACTCCTCAGCTCCAGGCTTTGGAATTTGCTCCCATGGGGTTCAACCTGCTCTGGTCCACTCTGTCAGTACAGGGATGTCTGATTTATTTTGACTAAGTAATATCTGATTTATTTCTGCTAAGACTTGGTTTCTATTTACTGCTTGTCCAAAGCTCAAGTTTTGAGGCCTGAATCTTCATTGGTTTATATATATATGTGAGACTCACACATTTCAGGCTCTCTTAGTGAATTGACTACATGGTACAACATTTGGGGCCTCACTGGAGGCCCCATATCTGTAGTCTCTCACACCCTAGACTCCCTGTGGGAGAGAAAAGTCCTTTCTGTGGTAAGGTGACATCATCTTCTGCCAGGTGTCTAATGAAAATGACAATTGCCATGGCACTCCCTGCATAGCATCATTACATATTCGTCTAGCCAGCCCTGTCCTCCAGGGCTAACAGGTAATTACTGCTTATTTATGTCTTGGTCGAAACTGCACAGTTATCTCATATAACACAGTGTTTCTAGTTGGCGTGGCTTAAAAATGATGGGTAGCATTATCTTCAGATAGTTTATGAATTAGCATTGATTTTATTCCACAGGTTTTCAAAGTCAGTTTTATTATTTTGTTCTGTGTATACACCTTTTGCTGTAGAGCCTTTCCTCCCTGGGTCTACCTGGATCCATGCTCCTGCACTTCCACTGGCTTCTTCACCCTGCAGCAGGCTCACCTGTACAGATCCTCTTTTGGAATATCTAGACCGGATTTTCAGATAGGCATGAGTAAGTCGTGCTCTTTTGAGGATGGCGTTTCTTAGCAACAATAGATTGCTTGCTTTGTTTTCTGTCAATCGATTTTCTGTGTGCTGCTCTCAGCTTCATTTTTTTTTTCAAACTGATCATTAAAAGGAAATATTGCTGATAAGCTGAAACTAACATGCTTCCTCCTCAGGGGTGGGGGGGAGAACTAACTAAAGGAACATGTTGTAGGACTACTCTAACTGCACTACTGATTCACAGTATTCATCAGTACTATTTAATGTTTTTATTAAACTCCAAATGTGCTTGTTATTTTAGTAAATGTCCAGAATAATTATAGCCAATAAAATTATATATATACATATCTATGCTTTACTTTTATTTAGTTAGTTACTAATGCAAGCAGAACATTGTTTTCTTCATCTGCACATTGACTGCTAATGTTTATTTTTGTAAGATTCAGCCAATATTTTTTTAATTATGGTTTTTGGGGTACAGTTAAGGGTTAGGTGTACAATTATGTTTCATTCAGGCACCCTGTTGATAAGAGGTGTTTTCCCATACCCAGGCAGATATTTGCTACTGTTAATCCTATCCCTCCCATAGTTTCTCAGTACTGTCAGTCATTTTCTTATAGTATTACATTGGATGTTCAAGGTCCATTATATGAGTGAGAACATGTGATACTTGGATCTTTTTTTCTGTGAGAGGTCACTCAGTATTATAGACTTTAGTTCCATCCAGGTTGCTGCGAAATTCATGATTTTTTTAATCCAGGTTCTTTTTTATGGCTGCGTAGTATTCCATCGTGTATATGTACCACATTTTTTTAATCCAGTCCTCTTTTGATGGGCAGCATGGTTGTTTCCAGGTTCTTGCTATTGTGAACAATGCTGCGATAAACATACATGTACAGGTATCTTTTTTTAAAGAGTGATTTGAGTTCTTCAGGGTATATTCCCAATAGGGGGATTGTGGGGTCATATGGAAGGTCGATTTTTAGAGCTTTTAGGAATCACCGCACAGCTTTCCACAGAGGTTGCACTAGTTTACACTCCCACCAACAGTGTAGAAGTGTTCCCTTTTCATCACACCCTCTCCAGCAGCTGTTATTTTTTGAGTTGTTAATAATTGCCATTCTGACTGGAGTTAGGTGGTATCTCAGTGTGGTTTTGATTTGCATCTCCCTGATGACTAGTGAGGTTGAGCATTTCTTCATGTGTTTGTTGGCTGCTCGAATGTCTTCTTTTGTGAAGTGTCTGTTCATATCTTTTGCCCATTTTATAATGGGATTGTTTGTTTTTTTCTTTTTGGTACACTTCAGTTCCTTATAGATCCAGGATGTTAAGCCTTTGTCAGACCTAGAGTTGGCAAATACTTTTTCCCAGTCTGTAGGCTGTCTCCCTGCTCTCCTGATGGTTTCTTTGGCTTTGCATAAGTTTGTCAGTTTAATAAGGTCCCACTTGTCTATCTTCTCTCTTATGACCTGTGGGTTTCGGGTTTTGTTCAGGAATTGGATGCCAGTTCAGATTTCCAAGAGGGTATTTCCTTCCTTTTCTAAGGTTCTTATGGTTTGAGGTTTTACATTTAGGTCTCTGATCCATTTGGAGTTAACCTTTGTGCATGGGGATAGATAGAGGTTCTGTTTCAATCTTCTGCATGTGGTCATCCAGTTTTCCCAGCACCATTTACTGAATAGGTTCTCCTCTCCCCAGTGGTAGATGGTGGGGGCTTTGTCGAAGATGAGTTGGTTGAGAAATTGAGGTTTTGCTTCTGGAATCTCAATTCTATTCCATTGGTCTATATGCCTGTTCCTGTACCAATACCAAGCTGTTTTGATGATTGTAGCTTTATAGTAAAGTTTGAAGTCTGGTATTGTGATACCACCTGCTTTGTTTTTTTGCTGAGGATTGTTCTGGCTATTCTTGGACGTTTGTGTTTCCATATGAATTCCTGTGTTGTTTTTTCTAGGTCTGAGAAGAATGTTGTTGGTAATTTAATGGGTATCGCATTGAATTTGTAGATTGCCTTAGGTAAGATGGACATCTTCACAATGTGGATTCTTCCGATCCATGAGCATGGGTTATTTTTCCACTTGTTCATGTTAGCTTTGATTTCTTTGAGCAGTGTTTTGATATTTTCATTGTAAAGGTCTTTCACGTCTCTGGTTAGGAAGATGCCAAGGTGTTTCATTTTTTTTGTGGCTATTGTGAATGGAATTGTGTTTTTTATTTGGGTTTCTGTTTGTTTATTATTGGTGTAGAGAAATGCGATTGTCTTTTGTACATTTATTTTGTATCCTGAGACTTTGCCAAAGGCCTTTATCAATGTAAGGAGGCTTTTGACAGATTCTCTTGGGTTTTCAAGGTACAAAATCATATCATCTGCAAAGAGAGATAACTTGACTTCCTCTTTTCCTATTTGAATACCTTTGATTGCCTCCTCTTCTGTGATTGCTCTAGCCAGGACTTCCAATACTATGTTGAACAGGAGGGATGAGAGTGGGCATCCTTGTCTAGTTCCAGTTTTCCGGGGAATTAGTTCCAATTTTTGTCCATTTAAGAGTATACTGGCTGTGGGTTTCTCATAGATGACTTTTACTATTTTGAGGTATGTTCCCCATATGCCTAGATGTTCAAGGGTTTTTATCAAGAAGGGGTGCTGGATTTTATCAAAAGCTTTTTCTGCATCTAATGATATGATCATGTGGCTTTTGTTTTGACATCTGTTGATGTATTTAATTACATTTATGGTTTTCCGAATGTTGAACCAGCCTTGCATCCCAGGAATGAAGCTTACTTGGTCATGGTGGATGATTTTTGTGATGTATTGCTGAATCTGGTTTGCTAGGATCTTGTTGAGAATTTTAGCATCTATGTTCATCAAAGATATTGGCCTGTAGTTCTCTTTCTTTGTTGGATCTTTACCTGTCTTGGGTATCAATGTGATGTTGGCTTCGTAAAATGATTTGGGGAGAGTTCCATCTTTTTCAATCGCCTGGAATACCTTCAGTAGGATTGGTATCAGCTCCTCCTTGTAGATTTCTGCTGGAAGCCATCTGGATCAGGCTTTTTTTTGTAGAAGTTTCTTATTACGTGTCGATTTCCTTGATTGTTATTGGTTTATTTAGGGTCTCAATTTCTTCTTGTTCCAACCTAGGTAGGTTGTGTGATGTCAGAAAGTCTTCCATTTCCTTCTGGTTTTCAAGTTTGTTTCCACCACAAGTGTACGTAGTAGTCTCTAATGATCTTTTTGTATTTCTT
>NW_007257561.1:158595-159686 GCF_000164805.1 Carlito syrichta
TTTACATTTAGGTCTCTGATCCATTTGGAGTTAACCTTTGTGCATGGGGATAGATAGGGGTCCTGTTTCAATCTTCTGCATGTGGTCAGCCAGTTTTCCCAGCACCATTTACTGAATAGGTTCTCCTCTCCCCAGTGGTAGATGGTGGGGGCTTTGTCGAAGATGAGTTGGTTGAGAAATTGAGGTTTTGCTCCTGGAATCTCAATTCTATTCCATTGATCTATATGCCTGTTCCTATACCAATACCAAGCTGTTTTGATGATTGTAGCTTTATAGTAAAGTTTGAAGTCTGGTATTGTGACACCACCTGCTTTGTTTTTTTTTTGCTGAGGATTGTTCTGGCTATTCTTGGACGTTTGTGTTTCCATATGAATTCCTGTGTTGTTTTTTTCTAGGTCTGAGAAGAATGTTGTTGGTAATTTAATGGGTATTGCATTGAATTTGTAGATTGCCTTAGGTAAGATGGACATCTTCACAATGTTGATTCTTCCGATCCATGAGCATGGGATATTTTTCCACTTGTTCGTGTCAGCTTTGATTTCTTTGAGCAGTGTTTTGTAATTTTCATTGTAAAGGTCTTTCACGTCTCTGGTTAGGAAGATGCCAAGGTATTTCATTTTTTTGTGGCTATTGTGAATGGAATTGTGTTTTTTATTTGGGTTTCTTTTATTTCAAGTTTGTTTCCATACAAGTGTACATAGTAGTCTCTAATGATCTTTTGTATTTCCTCAGGGTCAGATGTGACTTCATCTTTTGTGTTTCTGATTGTGCTTATTTGGTTTTTTTCTCATTTTTTCTTGGTCGGTCTAGCTAGGGGACCATCAATCTTGTTTATCCTTTCAAAGAACCAGCTTTTTGTTTCATTGATTTTTTGTATTATCTTTTTTCTTCTATGTCCTGAATTTGGGCTTTTATTTTGATGATTTGGATTCTTCTGCTGAAATTAGGGTTTTTGTGGTCTTGCTTTCCAGCTTCTTTAGGTGGCTTGTTAGGTTGTGAATTTATGTTCCTTCCATTTTCTTCATGTGTGTTTGTAGGGATATAAATTTCCCTCTTACTATAGCTTTCAGGGCATCCCAGAGATTTTGGTA
>NW_007257561.1:160244-170095 GCF_000164805.1 Carlito syrichta
CTTTGAGTCTGTGGGTGTCCTTTCTAGTGAGGTGAGTCTCTTGAAGGCAATAGATTGTTGCCTGATGATATGTTATCCATTTTGCCATTCTATATCTTTTCAGTGGTGCATTTAGTCCATTCACATTTAGCCTAATAATTGAAATGCAAGAGTTGATCCCTGTCATAAGGTTCTTACAGAGTTGTTCCTGTTTGTTTGTTGTCTTTCTTTGGGTTTTGGAGTTGGTTCATGTGTGTTTTTAATCTTTTGCCTGTACTCTTGTGAAGAATGCTGTTGTTCTTTTTTCTTTTTCTTCTGTGTTCAGTACTTTCTTAAGTGTTTCTTGTAGAGGTGGTCTGGTGGCAGCGTAGGTTCTTAGGGATTGGATATCTGGAAAAGATTTCAATTCTCCCTCACTAATGAAGCTTAGTTTGGCTGGGTAGGTTATTCTTGGTTGGAATTGTTTCTCTTTTAGAACTTTGAAGATAGGGCTCCAGGCTCTCCTGGCCTGCAGGGTTTCTGTGGATAAATCTGCTGCTATTCTAATAGGTTTTCCCTGGTAGGTAGTCTGGCCTTTTTCTCTTGCTGCCTTTAGGATTTTTCCTTTTATAGCTACTTTGTTTAGGCGAATTATTATGTGTCTGGGAGTTGGTCTTCTCATTTGTTGTCTTGCAGGGGTTCTCTGAATCTCTTGTGTTTGAATTTTTTCATCCTTAATGAGATGAGGGAAGTTTTCTTGAATGATTTCATGAAATGTTTGTTCCAGTGTGGTTTCTGTTTCTCTCTCTGCCTCAGGAAGCCCAATTATTCTTAGGTTTGGTCTCTTAAGTGATCGTTCATCTCTTGCAGGTTTTGTTCTGTCTTTTTGAGCTTCTTTTCTATGCTTTTGACAGTTTGGGTTAGTTCTGTGTTTTGGTCTTCAAGCTCTGAGATTCTTTCTTCTGCTTGGCTGATTCTGCTTTCCATGCTTATTAGTCTGTTGTTCATTTCCATCACAGTATTCTTTACTGCTGTCATTTCTGACATCAGATTCTTCCTATTTTCCTCTTGTCTCTCCTCAATTTTTTAAATTTTCTCCATTAATGTCTTGATGTCTGGGTTTGTTTCATGTAACCAGTGATTCTGGGGGCTCTTCATTGTTTGTGTTCCAGAATATGTTTTCTCAGTGTCTGATTTCCCACGGGTCTGTGTAAGACCTATATTCTTCTTTTGGTTTTTCTTCATTTGTACGGTTTTTCCCCCTCCCTACTTTTTCCTTCCCTCCACATCACCGTCTTCTTTAATTCTGTTATTCAGGGGTAAAGGGATTGGTTTTACTTCTGTTTGTTCAATCTCCTATTCTTTATGTATGCCCTCTTGCTTTGTTCAATTCTGGAGTTGCACTGAAGGTTGGAGGTGATCCTTTGTGTAGTTTTGAGATTTACTTAAGGGGGGAGCTGTGATTCAAAGTCTATCTGCAGGTCCTGGTTTTCACTGACAAGTGTGTAGATAATGTGGAGCCCACTTCCCACTGCCCTGGAATCTGTCCATGCAGTGGGGCTGTAGGTTTACTCCCTGAAATAAAATGTGGTTAGCAGAGGGGAGAGAATGGAGTAGATAGTGGGTTGAAGAGGGGAGTAGAGAGATAGAGGAGTAAGGGGGGAAACAAACAAGTGTGCCAACAAATAGAGAGAGAGGCCTATACTGAAAGAGATAAAAACAATAGACCACAGCTACAGATGAACCGACTCTCATACAAAAAATAAAAAATAAAAATAAAACATATAGTGATGCTAACATACAAGCTAACCAACCACCTTATTAGTGTGCTGTTCCTCTATACAAAGATATGGTTTACCGAGAGAAGAAAAGAGAAGAAAAGGAAAAGCAAAAAAGAAAAAAGGGAACAATATTAGGAATAGAATTAAGTCATTAAATTAATAGAATCAATGAAGCTCACTCTGACACATTTCGTTTAAGTCCAATGTCCTTTCAGTTCTGATTTCTAGTTTTCTTTTCAAGCTGGTAAATTAATTTGCAGTTAGGGTCAGTTCCCCTGATCTGCTGTGAAGGACAGGTCAGATCACCCTCCGTTCAGCACTCTGGTCTATGTCTTTGTCAAGCTTGTTTCGCCCGTTTCGGTGTTGTTACCTTGGATTGCCAGCAGGTGGTGCTATCTCAGCTGCTCGCCCCAGAGGGGGTGGGACCGGACAAGAACAAGATGGCTGCCTGCTTCAGGGCAGACAACAGGAGACACAGGGCAGGCGGCCAGGATTTCTCTGGTTGCAGGAGAGGTGGCAGCGATCCTAGCAGATCTTCCCTAAAGTGGCTTGAAGTGAGTCGCCTCCGGCCCAGGTGGTACCATGTGCTACTGCCGTCACGCTGGCCACGGCAGCCGCAGCGGCAACAGCAGCAGCGGCGGCGGTGGCAGGGGGGGTGGGGGTGTCAGCTTCTGCTTCTTAATCTCTCAGAAGTTCTCCTAGAAATGTTCCTTAGGACCCACTTGTATTTTTCCAGAGTTCCTGGAAAGGCTGCCTCTCAGCTGCCTGTTCTCACCCATTCCTTCCATTCTGTGCAAATCTCACAAAAACATAGGAGCACTCATTTCCTCACTGAGGAATGACTAGCATCTCCAAATTTCAATTGCAGAGTATAGTGGATTGAATAGTGTCCCCATCCCCCAAATGCATATCCACTTGAAACCCTCAGAATGTGACCTTATTTGGAAACAGGTATATAATTAGTTTAGAACCTCAAGATGACACCACCCTGGATTGCAGTGAACTCTAAACCCAAAGACTGGTGTCTCTGTTAGAGAAATGATACAAGGATTTATTTTTATATTTTTTTAAAGTAATTACATTTATTTCCTCTGTATACAGTGTGACATATCAGCAAACTTGATGGCTCTTGACACTTTTTTTTTTTTAGTTGGAGTCTCATTCTGTCGCCCAGACTGGAGTGCAGTGGCCACTCCCGGCCACCGCAGCCTCGACCTGCTGGGGCTCTGGCGATCCTTCCCCCTCAGCCTTCCAAGTAGCTGGCACGTGCTACCACACCCAGCTAGTTTTTTGATTTATTGTAGAGATGAGGTCTCACCAAGTTGCCCAGGCAGGTCTCAAACCCGTGGGCTCAGGCAATCCACTCATCTCAGCCTCTCAAGGCGCGGGATGACAGGCTGAGCCACCGAGTCCAGCAATACAAGGATTTATAACAGAAGGCTAGATGAGACACGAAGAGGGCTACATGAAGATAGAAGCAGGTTAGAGAAATGCAGCTATATACCAAGGAATGCCAGGGATTGTCGTAAGACTCAATTTCAAATTTCTGGTCCCCAGAACTGAGAGAAAATATGTGCTGTTGTAAGCCATCCCATTTGGGATACTATGTTACAGCAGCTTTAGGAAACTAACATGCAGAGAATTAGTCAACTTTAATATGCCCAAACCTGTCCTTCAGTCACATTCTACCATCCCTTTTACCTAACCACAGTATAATCTATTTGATAGATGCTGATGAAGATGGTACGGAATAGTAAAAATATATCAGTTTTAAAATCAGGTTGTGTGCCACAAATGTGGCCGTGTCATTGAGTTGCACAATGCCTCACTGCCTTTTCTGTCAAGAAGCAATATGTTACCTATTAATGAGATGACTCTGAGAATTTAGTGAGATAATATGTATAAGGATACCTGAAATATGTAAAACCATCTAGTCTATCTTGATTAATACTGGAATGTAAGTTCATACATCAGAATGATACGATGCAAAAATTTTTTTAAATTAAATGCCAATAATCTCTAAGATGATTAAGCTAATCAGCCTTGTTCACACAGGATGAGCTGGAGATCTTTTTAAACCTATGAGTTCCACCCCAGGCTAGGCTCTGAAGGTGGGAAAGGCATTGGTAATTTTTTTAAAGCTCTTTTGTACAGTCTTTCATATTTGTTTTCATTCCACAAGTCACGCATCTTTTAATAGATTTGATCAAGTGATGTCTCCAATAATTTATTTTCATGTCACATCATAGAAAGTGTAATAAAAGAATGAGGGTTCAGATGCAGAAAAACAGTCACACTCTAGTGACCCTAGTAACCCTAACAGCACAGACACTTGGTAGACAAGACACTACCGATATGGCTTTCAGCTCCATGACAAATGTCACAATTAACATGACTGAAAATAAAGTGGCCCTTTATTGTACCATGGGGTCTACTGTTTTGTTGCTGATATTGTGCATGTGTGTACATGCACACATAAGTGTAGGTTTGTATATGTGTGTGTATTCCAGTTAGCAGTGCCTAATTTAATATTTTCTATCTGTCCCCATTCCCTTAGCTTATTCCTGTGCTTAGCCATACAAAAACTTTCAATAATGCACCATTACAATGCCCTTTCACATAATTTGTATTTTTGCTTCCTTAGTGAAGAGGCATTGATTGTCTTCCCTTCTCAAGCGTTTACAACAAATAAGTCATTTCTGTAGTCACAGTACATCATAATGCATCCGAAATAAACTTTAGTAAAGAAGTTAGCTTTGAATCTCAAATATAGAACAGGCCTTCTTAAAGAGAAAAGCTGGCAGTGTCCTTGGTGACAGTGTTGCCTGTTGCCATGGGAATATGTCCAAAGATCCTATGACATTTCCTGGGACCACATAGGCTAAGTGGAAAGGCCTTTTAGACACTAACCCCATGCCCATATATTTACCTGGTAAAACACTGGGGAAGAGAAAATTCAAGATTAAAGGATTGTATAGTGCTACAGTATGTGACTGAGGCATTACAAGATTTCTAAACTGTTATTTTTAGCTGGTATACAAACTGCAAAAAAGCAAAATGAGAAAATAGCAATACATCACATAAATGTTAATCCCATTAAATCCTGAAGTATGTGTGTAATGTATAGGTTAACAAAACTCTCTCACTGAGGACACCAGTAGACTTCTCATTTTCACGTCTCTAGCTCTTCCCCAAGGCAAGTAGCACTAAGCACTGCTCTTCACACAATCATAAGGTCTGTACGTACAAGTGTAGCCAGTCCACTGGCTCCCTTCATGCACATTTGGTCTTCATCTGGGTTTCAAATAAGCATCCTGGGTATTAGATTAAAAAAATAAAAAGGAAATTGCTAATCTTCAGTCATTTTGACCTATAAAAATGCCAATTTCAACCTAATGTATTGTTATTCTGCCAGGCTCTACTTAGAACACAAATATTAAATACATATATCTGAAATTTAAAATCCTATTAGCTCACTGGTTCTGTTGCAGTAGACACTGAGCCTAGAAGCCATTTGACTTCCAATGGCTCTGTTTTTTGTGTTTTGTTTGTGTGGCCTTGTTTTTGTTGTTGTTGTTTTTTGGGATTTTTTTGAGCCACAATCTCAATCTGTCGCCCAGGCTGGAGTTGCAGTAGCACGCTCATGGCTACAGCAAACTTGACCTGCTGGGCTCAGGTGATCCTTCCACCTCAGCCTTCCAAGTAGCTGGTACTAGAGGTGTGCACCACCACATTTGGCTAATTTTTTTATTTATTGTAGAGATGAGGTCTTGCCATGTTGCCCAGGCAGTCCTCTCACCTCAGTCTCCCAAAGTGCTGGAATTACAAGCGTGAGCCACCACACCCAGTTGTGTCTCTGTTCTTTATCATGGAAATTACATTGGAGAGTTGAGATGAAAGTTGGCCTGCTCAGCAGCCTGTTGACACTGAGAGAGATCATCAAGGAATAGGTAGCTTTGCTCTGATTCACAGAAGTTGGGGGTCATAGGCCAACTCCTCTATCAGCCTGCACCTGAGGAAAGTCCATCAGTTTCCAAAAGTTGCTGCTTTCTGGGTATTAGGTTAAAAAAGAAAAAGGAAATTGCCTATCTTCAGCCATTCTTGACCTATAAAAATGCCAATTTCAACCTAATATATTGTTATTCTGCCAGGTTCTACTTAGAACACAGATATTAAATACTTACATCTGAAATTAAAAATCCTATAAGGCTTTAAATTTTATATATATTTACATATATATATAAAACATAGATAAGTGATATATATATATATATCACTTACCTATGTTCTATCTAACCTAGCTAAAGGAATGTATTTTTTAGACATTCCTACATCTCTATAGTAAGGATTGAGCACTGACTGTGTGCTAGGCACTATGCTAAATACTCTACATTCTTTTTATAACTTAAGAAATTAGCTATATGAGGTAGACACAATTATTACCCAGTTTTATAGAAGAAATTGAGGATAAAGCAGATGACGTATAGTATTTTGTCCTGGGTCTTAAAGCTCAGAAGCCCAGAAGAGGTGAAACCAGACTTTGGCCTTGGGCTGTCAGATTCTAAACCTTAAGCAATCAGGGTCCTATGGTGTATTGGGCCTGAAAAGGGAGATCATCTAATCTAGTGTTTTTCCTTTTTTTTTTTCCCTAAAGTAGCAGAAGCCTCTTATCAAATGCAACTTTATGTGGAATTCCTAGTGATATGGCAGTGAGAACAGAACTGCCTTCATCTATTTGGAAAATGCAGGGGACCCCCTGATACTGCTGACCCACAGGACATTTCTGCCTTTTTTTTAATTGTAGGCCATCGTTGTGTCCATGCTTCCAGGAGCCGCCCAGCAGCACATTATGACCAGTGTCAAGTTCTTGCATTTCCAGGAAACCTGTGTTATGGGAGGATTCCCCGTGTCAGTATAGCCCCTCCTGTCAAGTCTTGTATTCTGTTCCCCAGTACTTTGAAGATCAGGTCCCACATGGGTACTCCTGGCTTCACCAGTATATAATAGACAACTCTTTGAGTAAGTGAGCTACATTCTTGTGGAGCAGGTACTTGCTTCCCCCTCTGTGGTGAGACCTTTCCTTAGGTACTGGTCTGTAGGGAGAAGGAAGGAGGGCAAATCTTGAGGACAAGTCTCATCTCTCAGGGCAGGTCTTTGAGTGGACTCCAGGAACAGAAAGGCTCCTTTCTCCACCCTAAGACAAGGAGAAAGGCTGGTCTGCTGACCCAAAGAGTTCAGAAAAATCTGGAGGCTCAAGCATTTTTTGACAGATCCATCCAAATGTTCTCATCTCAAGTCTGCTTTATCAGGCCCTTCATTTCTACACAGGAAACCTGTCACTCCTGTGCATTGCCTCCCCTTATCTCTGCCATGCAGGTCTGATTTTCAGCACAGTCTGCCCTGTGGCTTCAGGAGAAGTGAATCTCTTTAAATGCTGCCTTGAAGAGCTTTCAGCATTTACAGCCCACTCCGAGTCTGTAGTTGTCCATATTTGCCTAAACTGAGCCTGTGGTTTTCTCTTTTTAAAAAAACTTCTAAAGCCAATGCCACTTCCACCACCACCACTGGTCAGGTGCTGGAGCTTGTATGAGTAAGTCCTTCACCTCCCACCTGTACTTCATCCGAGTCTACCCCAGGTGAGTCTTCTAATGGGATGCACCAGCATGCCTCAGATTGGCATCAGGAACCATCAACTTAGCATCAGCAACCAGACTTCAGTACTATTTGACTAGTGAGTGAGCATTCCAGAGTTCCGTCTGAAAGGGCAGCTTTCAGAGCTAATTCCTGATAACAACTGGCTTATCCTACTTAGGTTCCCTCCAAATCGATACCTGAGATGAGACTTGTGGGTAGGTAGTACATTTAAGTGCTGATTCTAGGGTGGAGGCATGGACCACCAGGAAGACTAAGAAAGGGAAGAAATAGCAGCAGTATAGGTGAGTTATTGCCAGCACAACTGTGACAACAAAGGCTCAGTTTCACTAGGACCTCCTGAGCAGCACAGAAAACGTCCCCTAAATTGTCCCCCAGCAGGACTAGAGGCAGAGAGCTTAATTATTCACTATGTCATACCTTTTGCCAAAGTTATCTGGAAACCCAGAGCTCTTACAGCCAGTTGAAGTAAATTCGCTTGCTGATGTTAGCCATTGTTCCAAGGTTCCAAGTATGGGAGGAAGGGAAAAGAGATTATATTATTTGATTAAATAAACATGAAAGACATGAGCTACCCTTGCTATAAAAAGGGTAGCCTACCTCACTGAACTCAAATTATAATAAAACTTTTTTCACAGAGATAAGAGACACAGTAACAGCAGATATGTTTGGAAAGAATTTCAGTTTTAAAATGTAGAATATTATACCTTGAAAAATATTTCAGTGGAGATCAAAGAATTCCAGAATTAGTCCTTTAGTAAAAGTCAAATATTTTCCTGAAGCAAAGTATATATGAGCTTCCCTGTGCAACTTCTGTTAGCTAATTTATTCTGTTATGTCTGTTGCTTTATAGCATTCATGAAACATATTTATAGGGCATTTTCTATGTGCCAGGCATTGGGCTAGAACCCAGGGATAGGGTGGTAAATAAGACAGATGAGATCTCTGCTCTTGCAATGCTTAGATTTTACTTATATAAGACTGATAATAAAGAAACCAACAAATAAACATAATGTTTCAGAGAACTAAAACAGTGATGAGTTGGAGAATATTTGGGGACACTACTTCAGACTGTGTAGTCAAGGAAGGTAACATTTGAAAAGATAACATTTGAAAGTAGAATGACACATAGAAACAGTTCGCTGAAATTGAAAAGACCTAGTGAAGAGGCAAGAATAAGCATGTTGGGTTTGAGATTAGACTGCAGTAGCAGAGGGACCAGTGGAAAGTAAGGGTAGCAAATAGGCAGGGGCCAGAGCTCACAGGTCATGAGAATCACACTTGGGAATTTGAGTTTTAAGTGTAATCAAAAGCTGTCTGAGGGTTTTTATAGAAGTATGACACAACTACACACACACACACACACACACACACACACACACACACACACACACACGTGTACGTGGGTGGGAGAGGGAGAAAGACTTCAGGCTGCAGAATCATGGCTCTATATTTTATATTTCCAGGTATTTGGATGTGAGGAGCCTAGACTGGCATTTGGGAAACCCTCAACTAGACGATCCTCTGTGGGTTTCTGTTCTGTAGTTTCATCAACGATGTTCACTTAGGTTTGTCAAAATACCCAATATGGTGTCTGGCAAATACTGATATTCCATAACAACGTGCTGAATGAATGACTGAGAAGCCCGCAATCACCCCACCCAGTAGAAGCCTTGGTTCACTGCTGCATCTCTCGATGAAAACCCATTTCACATTTTGTAGCACTCTATAGCTTGCCCGTCTTATCTACACACATGATCTCATTCCATCTCCTTAATGATTGGGTATTATAATTCCCATCTTACAGATGAGAAAACTGAGACTCAGAGCCTCTAAGGAACTTGCCCAGGACTGCCCAACTGGTTGGCAGCCGAGCCAAGCTCACACCCACGTCTGTCTACCCCACCTCTCGTAGCTCTGTCATTGGACGATTCCGACTTCCGGTCATTTTCACTGCAATGTTTGAGAGGAGGAAAAATATATCTAGAAAAGAATGATCATCCACAGTTGCTGGGAAAGTCCTCCGATGTGGGAGTGGTGACCTCCGGAGTTTGTCCAGAGACCCCAGGATCAGTGCAAAGCTCAAGGGTGGAATAGGCAGGTCCCACTCGGGTGGTCCAGAAGGCGGGCGTCACATTGATGTCCCTGGAAAGGGCCACCTGGGAAGGGCATGGGCCCTCTTTCCCCGACCTGGCCCCTTGGGTGTAGCTGTGCTCCCTGGAGAGAACACCCCTCCTCCTCAGCCCACTTTGGATCTGTCTATGCGGTCCGTCGCTCTGGTACCAGGCCTCCGCTCGGGGAATCTGGTTGTCTGCCTCCCCCTAGTGCCACAGGTAGGATCGTGAAGCCAAAGGCCGCTGCGCCAGGCAGGCGGGTGGCTGGAACTCTCTACCGCACAGGGCTGTCCTTCACCCCGAGTTGTATCTTGCAGGTGAAGCCGGGAGACTGGGCTTCCTCCCC
>NW_007257561.1:170115-222182 GCF_000164805.1 Carlito syrichta
ACACACACACACACACACACACACACACACACACACACACACACATACAGGTAGAGAGATAAGCTATACACATGTATGTACGTATTTATTCATTCTGACAACTGTGGAAAAAATAGATGAAATTATATCTTGGAAGCTATTTATTTATTTATTTTTTTTGGAAGCTATTTCAATAATCCTGGCAAAACAGTGGTGAATAGTATGTGATAGAAGAGATAGAAGCAGGAAAATTCTGGATACATCTGGGAAGAGATGCTAAAAGGAGTTGGTCATAGATTGGATATAAGCGTGTGAAAAAACAGTGGAGTGGAGATGGCCTCCTGGGATTTTGACCTGAGCTTCTGCGAATTCTCTTTAGTAGGAGCGAAAAGACTGGGGGAAGAACAGATGGTAAGGGGGAGGTGAGGGTTGAGAAATCAAGACTTTTTGCATGATCCCTTGACTTTCAGTCTCTCTTAGTTATAGTGACAGAGAATACTGCAGGCATGTTTATGACTTAAGAAAGAAAGCACTATTTTGTAAACTGCAACAAAGAGGCATTGCTCTATTATGATTCTTTGCACATACCTTGAGGAAAGAACACAATCTATTCATCACAGGTTGAAAAATGAGCTGATGATCCATAAAGCTTTATTCTATCTGTGGAATGTATTTTTCATGATTGTTTAGAAACTTTTCAAGAAGGACAGAATTAATGAATGAATATTTTCTTACTTAAATTTTATTTTAAACCTCAGAGGTGTCAAAATATTCTCTACAAAAAAAACTGGGGTAAAAATCTTATACTGTTCACTACAAAGGCTAGAGAATAGCATAGTGAACATTGGAGACTCAGATGAGGGAGGTTGGGAATGAAAATCACCTGTCAGGTACCATGTGGACAGGTGGGGGCAGGGACACACTAGAAGCCTAGACTTCTTTGTCACTAAACATTGCACCCATGTAACCAAAAATCATTGGCACCCCCTAAAGCTATTACAATAAAAAGGAACAATTATTGAAGCCAATTTTAATAGTTTTTTGCTCTGAAATTTGATTTTTTAAAAAGAATTATAATTCCTTTAATTGTCATATTTAATTCCTCCTCATAACTAAATTGAATTGATGGCATAGAGAGATAAATTAATAATAAAGAAATTAATTGTGATATTTCAGCCAAAAAAAGAAAAACCTTCTAATTTGGTGACAGCTACAACACACAGCTTTAGTATGGAAAATAAAGAAAGATCTTTGTTTTCACAGTGCAGGGTGGTCTACCATGGAAGGTTCAGCTCATAGGACAGGCTCAAAAACGTGTCTTCTTCTAGAAAAATCAACCAGTTAGATCTGATACATGGCACATAAAAGTAAAAACTCAGTGAAGATAGTGCAAGGGTAATGGTGGATTCAACTTGGTGGAGGAGCATACTCAGAGTATTAATTGATAAATCTTTGCTTGGTGGCCTATGAGTGATTATTTACATATATAATTTATATCTATTATATTATTTATATAAGAATGTAATTCACATAAAATCTCAATGGCATTGTAGCTGTTCAATAACTAGAAGTTGAGCTCAGTAGCTAATATTAATTTCCTATATGCTTAAAGTTCTCTTTATCTGAGTTACTTAGATGCTATAGCTGCTACCATTCAGCACATAGAGTGTGAGCATTTTGACCTTGCAAGCTGGAGGGGCCAGATTTTAGATTTTCTGCACAGTCTTTAATTAGTACACCCATTATAATATATATTATGATCAGTACATCCAGTATAATATATATTATATATGTGTGTTTTTTGCATACACACACACACACACACACACACACACACACACACACACACATAATGGTATATATATAATTTCCAGACAGCTTGGTATTTCTCTTGCTTGAGAGACTATTTGAACATTTGAGCACAGGAGGGAATCAATGAACAGATCATGTAAACAAAGAAAAATACCACAGTGTGGTGAAGCAGCAACAGGAAGACTGCCATGAAAAGAGAAAGGAGAAATTTAGAATAAGCAGGCATCACTGTAAACCAGGATCTTTATCGCATGGTCCCCCTATTGCTCTGCCAGAAAGAATAAAGGCCTTCACAGGTACTTCAACTGAAACCTGACCCAAACATGATGACAAGAAGGCTGGAACAGTACAAATCCAATATATTATTCAGGCCTTCTTACCTAAGTGCTATGATTTACATACTCTCCTGTCCCCACACATCTGGTAGGATAATATTCTATGAGGGAAAAATCAGAACACACTATGCCCAAGTATGGATATACTTATAAAAGACTGCACAGAAAATCTAAAATCTGGTCTTTCCAGTTTGCAAGGTCAAAATATTTACGCTTTATGTGCTGAATAGTACTAGCTATATCTTCTAAGTAACTCAGATAAAGAGAACTTTAAGAATATAGGACATTAATATTAGCTACTGAGCTAAACTTCTAGTCATTAAACAGCTACAATGCCCTTGAGATTTTATATTAATAACATTCTTTCCTATTCAGCTGTGCTTCATTACTTTTTTTAGAGATAAGAGGTGCTGTACAATATTTATATAAAAGCTGTTGTTATCCTTTTCTATGTCGATGGTTTGTTTCACCGATCAAGAATTATGAATTCTTTGTTGAGAAATGCTGAACTGTGTGGTTACATAAATAAAAGGCAGATAAAAGGACTTTTAAGCAATGTGCTAGGAGCTATTAGTGTTTGTTTTAGCAGTTCTAAAATCTAAACAATTGCATGCTATATCTTGTGAAGAGATTGTAACAAAGAGATGGCAATATTTATGTGGCACATTTGGAAATGGACAAATATAGGGACAAAAAGTTGGTAGAGCAGCATCAAATCTACCAACCAACAGACAGCAAACAAACCACAGCACCCCTCCATATCCATGGAGGATTGGTTTCAGGACCTCCATTGGATACCAAAATCCACAGATGCTCAAGTTCCTAATATAAAGGGGCATGGTATTTGCATGTAATCTATACACCTCTTCCTACATACTTTAAGTCATCTTTAGATTACTTATACCTAATTCAGGGTAAATACTCTGTAAATAGTTGTTATACTGTATTATTTAGGGAGTAACAATAAGGAAAAAAGTGGTACTTGTTTGGTACAGATAACATTTTTTTTTCAAATATTTTTAATTATGTTTCATTAAATCCATAGATGTGGAACCCCAGGTTAGGGAGGGCCAACTGTATATATATTTATATAAATATATTTTCCATTACATATATATTTTTTGATATATAGTCATTTTTTTCCAATCTTGACTTGTAGAAATTTGAAGAATTTAGATCCTATAAGTCCGTTTATGCCTAATGCCACCAGGATGTCAATAATATACTCACCATGATAAGGTGTCAAAATGCCCATTGTTGCATCCTCAGAACTTCCTTGAGTTTAAACTTAAATCAACTATGACCTAAACACATTTTGAGTGACTTACTTTCTGTTTTCTTTATGTTGTGGACAAGATACTGCTAAAATTTCTATATGAAAGGTCACCAAATTCAGAGCCAGTAAGTAAAACATTCAGGATCTACTAGTCAAAGAAATAGCTTTGGTTTCCCCAACAAACAAGTGACAATGACAAAACCTGTTGTAAAACATTAAGAAAGTTGCTAAGAAAATCACTACACCCGGAATAAAATTAAAACCATGTAAACATTCCCTTTTATTTGCATCAAGTTCTCTTTTTATGACAAAGGGGAGCACAGACTTTGCTGAGTTTCAAGTCCCCCAAGATAACAAGATCACTAAATAAATGACATCAGATCCTCCAGCTTAAGACCAAAGATTCAGTTTTTCACTTACATTTTAAGTAAGACTTTTAATAACATAAAGGCTAAAAGTGAAGAACTCTAACAAGAATCAATGCATGCCATTTCTTAAGTATAAAAACAAGTTTGAGCCGGGCTCGGTGGCTCAGCCTGTAATCCCGCACCTTTGGGAGGCTGAGGTGAGTGGATTGCCTGAGCCTGCAGGTTCAAGACCCGCCTGGGCAGCGAGACCTCGTCTCTACAATAAATAAAAAAATCAGCCGGGCGTGGTAGCGCATGCCTGTAATTCCGGCTACTTGGAAGGCTGAGGCGGAAGGATCGCCGGAGCCCAGCAGGTCGAGGTTGCGGTGGCCAGAAGCGGCCACTGCACTCCAGTCTGGGCAACAGAGTGAGACTCCAACTCAAAAAAAAATAAAAAAGCAAGTTTGGATAAAGCATTACAAGGTAATCAGGAAAGAAAATCAGAATGGATCTTACAAAAAATATTTTGTAATATAAAGCAAGAGATTATAACATAAGACCCCTGTAACATAAATGCAAGTGTAATAAAAGGTCATACATGTAGATTCTTATGAAAATTTGAGATAACATCTCTTTAATACTCAGTAAAATTAAAGAAGACCTGATTTCTATGAAATACAAAATTCTAGCTCCGTTATTTATTATGTGACCTTAAGAAAGTTACTTAACTTACCTGGGGAAGATAATTTTAAAAAATGAAAACAACAATATTTCTGGTTTTAAATATTTTTCCAAAACCTTACCATACCTCGTCAAGAGTTGAAGTCTGTCCCACTCCTCCTTCTTAATATTGGGTATACCTTTGTGACTCCTTCAATGAATATAATGTGGTAGAAATGATGCTGTGTGACTTACAAGGCTAGGTAGGTCATAAATTGTGATACTTACTTCTTCCTGGCTTGCTCCATCTAAGGACACTCTTGGGATGCAAACACCACATTGTGAAGAAGCCCAGATCACATGCAGAGGCTGTTTGTAGGTCTCCTAGCAAAGTTCTCAGCCAACAGCCAGCATCCATTGCCAGCCATGGGCAAGAGAGAGTCTCCAGATGATTCCAGCCCTTAACCTTCAAATCACTCCCAACTGATACCAAATGGAGCAGAGATACCCCTGTTAAGCCCTACCTAAATTGCAGATTTATGAACAAAATAATGGGCTTGAGGTTTTGGAGTGATTTGGTATGCAGCAATAAATAAGCAGAACATTTTCTAAGCCTCAGTTTCTTCTTCTAAAATGAGGATAATACTAATATTAACATCTAAGATTATCTTGAGAACTAAATAAGATTATGCACATAAGCATTTAGCACAATATTTCACACATAGAAGACAGTAAATGTTCACTGTTAGAGATGTAATCAGACAATAGATCATAGGAACAAAGAAAAAGCTGGATGAGGAGATAAGCAAGAAATGCCTTGACAAGAAAGATATGGCAAATATTAACAAGCAAACTTAACAATATATAACACTGAATTTTTGTTGTATAGGAAAGGTACAAAAAAACCTCCCAGAATACAAAGAAAAGTATAGAAAAATAAAATGATTACAGAAAAGATGAGGGAACAGATACAAAGAAAATATGGCTAACTGCTGTTTCTGGCAGAATCCAGAGCAGCTACAACAAAACAAATATGACTCTAAATACACACACACACACACACACACACACACACACACACACACACACACACACACACACACACACACACACACACAGACAAATGTAACAATATGAAATGAGAACTTTTATAAACCAAAAAATCCTTTACTGTATGAATTCACTGTCCAAATATATTATAGAGACAAAGTCTTGAACATCATAAAAAAGGAAAAAAGAGAGAAACTGCAAACATATAGGAAGGGGAGAGGTTAACTTATACAAAGAAATTGCCCCAAAATTATTACTAACTTAAGGATACTAGCGTGTACTTCTAAGAGATTTATTGAGGCAGAAATCCATACAACAAGCTGCACATATTCCAAGTATACAACTTAAATTTTGACAAATGTAAAGCATGTGAAACTATCATTACAATCAAGATAATGAATACATGCATCATTCCCCAAAGTGTCATTGTGCCACTTTGTAATCTCACCCTCCCTCTTCCACACTGACCCCAGGCATCACTGATCTGCTTCCTGTCACTATTCATTAGTTTGCATTTCCAAATATTTTTATTACTGGACATATAGTATGTACTTTTTGTCTGATTTATTTTACTCAACATAATTATTTTGAGATTTGTTAGTTTGTGTCTTCCAAGGAATTTTCCTATTTTACTGAAGCTGTAGAATGTATGGACATAAAATTTTCATAATATTTCCCTCTCATGCTTTTCATAGCCTTAAAATCTGGATTGACATCCCTTTCTCATTCTTGATATGGAAACTTGTGTCTTCTCTTTTTTTCCTCATCTGATTGACTTGGAGCTTAATTTTATTGATCCTCCAATTCAATTAATTTTATTGATCCTCCAAAATCAATTCTTTGATGTCATTGATTTTCTCTTTTGTTTGTTTTCTATTTCATCAATTTCTACTTGATTTATATTATCTCTTTTGCCATATTTTGAATTTAACTTTTTCTTCTTCTTCTAGTTTCTTAGTATAAAAACTGAGGTCTCTAGTTTGAGATATCTTTTTCTAATGTAGGTCTTATCTACTATAAATTTTCTCCAAATTATGACTTTAGTGTTATTCCATGAACTTTGATGTTTTGATACTTAAGTTCAAAGTACTTTATAATTTCCTTTTTAATTTCTTTGTCAGCTCATGAGTTATTTAGAAATGAGTTATTTAGTTTTCAAATGGAGACTTTTCAAAGATATTTTTACTATTGATCTCTAGATTAATTCCTTTGTGGTCAGAGAACATGCTTTGTACAATTTTAATCCTTTTTAATGTATTCACACTTGTCTTATGACCAGGATATAATCTATATTATCAACTATTCCGTGTGCAGTTGAAAAAATGCATATTCTGCTGTTGTTGAATGGAATGTTCTATAAATGTCAATTATGTTAAGGTGGTAAAACACATAATTGGAATCTTCTATATCCTTAGTGATTTCCTGTCTAATTGTTGTATCAATTATTGACAAAGGAGTGTCCAAATTTTGGCTATAGTTGTGTAATTGTATATTTCTCTTGGCAATTCTGTAAGTTTTAGCTTCAGGTATTTTGAAGATCTACTAATAGTTGTATAAATATTTAAAGTTAAATTACATCTTCTTGATGAACTGACCCCTTAATCATTATTAAATAACTTTTGTGATTCCTGGTAATATTCATTACTCTGAAATCTACTACATCTTATATTAGTATAGCCACTTCAGCTTTGTTTTGATTCATGTTAACATGGTAGTTTTTTGTTTTTTTTTTAATTTTAGATTCAGGGGAGTACACATGTGTATTTGTTACATGAACATATTGTATAGTGGTAGGGATTGTGTCTCAGATGGCCCATTCCCCAGTTAGTGAATATTGTGCCCCATAAGTAGTTTCTGAATCCTGACCCCGCCTTCTCCTTGCCCTTTATTGGTGTCCCCATAGTCTATTATTCCATCTTTGTAACCGATTAGTCACATATAAGTGAGAACATGTTGTGTTTGTTTTCTGTTTCTAAGTCAATTTACTTAGGATGATAATCTCCAGTTCCATCCATTTTGCTGCAAAGGACATGATTTCATTCTTTCTTATGACATGTGTAGTATTTCATGGTATATATAAACCACATTTTCATTATCCACAGATTGGTTGATGGGCATTTAGGTTGATTGCACATCTTTACAGTTGTGAATTGAGCTGTGATGAACATGCGGGTGCAGGTGTCTTTTTTGTATAATGACCCCTGCTCCTTAGGGTAGGTATCTAGTAGTGGGATTTCTGTATCAAATGGTAGATCTACTTTTAGTTATTTGAGTTATCTCCATATCACTTTCCAAAGAGGTTGCACTAATCTACACTCCCACCAGCAGTGTATACCTGTGCTCCTTTCTACACTTCCATATCCGCATCTATTGTTTTTTGATTTTTTAATAATTGCCATTCTGACAGGTATAAGAGTCACCAGGTATTTAGTTGTGGTTTTAGTTTACATTTCCCTGATTATGAATGATGTTGAGCATTTTTCATGAGTTTTTTTGACCATTTGTGTATCTTCTTTTGAGATATGTCTGTTCATGTCACTTGCCCACTTTGTAATGGGGTTATTTGCTTTTTTTCTGCTGATTTGTATGAGTTCTTTGTAGATTCTGGATATTTGTCCTTTTTCAGATGTATAATTTGCGAATATCTTCTCCCATTCGGTAGGTTGCATATTTTCTCTGTTGATTATTTCTTTTCCTGTGCATCAGCTTTTTAGTTTAATCAAGTCCCACTTATGTATTTTTGTTTTAGTTACGTTTGCTTTGGGGATTTTAGTTATAAGTTCTTTGCCCAGACTAATGTCCATAAGGGTTTTTCCTAGGTTTTCTTCTAGGATTTTTATGGTTTCAGGTCTGATATTTAAGTCTTAATCCATCTTGAGTTAATTTTTGTATATGGAGAGAGTGGGGGATCAAGTTTCAATTTTCTGCATGTCACTATCCAATTTTCCCAGCACCATTTGTTGAATAGGGTGTTATTTCCCCAGTGTATGTTTTTGTCTGCTTTGTCGAAGATCAGTGGTTATAAGGATTTGTGTTTATTTCTGAGTTCTCTATTCTGATCCATCGGTCCACGTGTTGCTCTTGTACCAATACCATGCCGTTTGGTTATTATAGCCTTGTAGTATAATTTGAAGTTGGTAATGTGATGCTTCCAGCTTTGTTCATTTTGTTTGTTTCTTAGGATTGCTTTTGCTATTCTGGCCTTTTTTTGGTTCCACATGAATTTTAGAATTTTTTTTTTTCTAACTGTGAAAAATGACATTGGTAGTTTGAATCTGTAGATTGGGTAATATTTGGGTAATATGGTCATTTTAATAATGTTGATTTTTCCAATCCATGAGCTTGGGATGTTTCTCCATTTGTTCATGACCTCTGCAATTTCTTTAATCAGACTTTTGTAGTTCTCACTGTAGAGGTCTCTTTGGTTAAATAAACTCCTAGGTATTTTTGGCTGCTATCGTAAATGGAATTGAGTTCTTCATTTGATTCTCAGCTTGGTCATTATTGGTGCATAGCAGTGCTACTGCTGTGTGTGTGTGTGTGTGTGTGTGTGTGTGTGTGTGTGTGTGTGTGTGTGTTTGTGTGTGTGTGTTGATTTTGTATTCTGAAACTTCACCAAATTCATTTATCAAGTTCAGGAGTCTTTTTGGAAGAATTTTAGGGTTCTTTTGGTATAAGATTATATCATTGGCATAGAGATAGTTTGATTTCTTTTTTTCCTAATTTGGGTACACTTTATTTCTTTTTCTTTCCTGATTGCTCTGGCTAGGACTTCCAATACTATTTTGAATAGTAGTGGTGAAAGTGAGCATCCTTGCCTTGTTCCAGTTCTGAGGAAAAATGTGTTCAACTTTTCTCCATTCAGGATGACATTGGCTGTAGGTTTGTTGTATGAGTATATGAGTGTGTGTATGAGTGTGTGTGTGTGTGTGTGTGTGTGTGTGTGTGTATGAGTGCAAGTGTGTGAGTGTGTGTGTGTATGTGTGTATTAACTTTTATTATTTTGAAGAATGTTCCCTCTATGCCTATTTTGCTAAGGGTTTTTATCATGAAGAGATGCTGGATTTTATCAAATGCTTTTTCTGTCTATTGAAGTGATCATATGATTTGGGGGTTTTTTTGTTGTTTTTTTTTATTATAAAGATGTGGGGTACAATTCAGGGTTAGGTATGCAAACATTGATTATGCAGGTACCCTTGTTCATGAAGTATGCCCCTCCTTCCCTTAGCAGTTTCCCTCAACTGCCAATCCCACCTCCCTCCCCTGACAGTTTCCCACTACTGCCAATTCCTCTCTTATAGTATTATAGTTGTTCAAGGTCCACTTATGAGTGAGAATATATGGTACTCTGTTCTTTGTTTCTGTGACAGATCACTGAGTATGAACGACTTCAAATTCACCAAAGTTGCTGTTAAATCCATATGTTTGTCTTCCTTTATGGCTGCATAATATTCCATTGTGTATATGTACCACATTTTTTTTTATCTAGTCGAGCTTCAGTAGGCAACATGGTTGGTTCCATGTTTTTGCTATTGTGCATAGAGCTGCAACAGACATACTTGTGCAGGTATCTTTTTTGTAGAATGATTTGAGTTCCTCTGGGTATATTCCCAATAGGGGAATTCCTGGGTCATATGGAAGATCAATTTCTAGTTCTTTCAGAAATTGCCACACTGTCTTACAGAGAGGTTGCATTAGTGTGCATTCCCACCAGCAGTGCAGAAGCATTCCTTTTTCTCCACATCCTCGCCAGCATCTGTTGTTGTTTTATTAATGATGGCCATTCTTACTGGGGTTAGGTGGTATCTCAATGTGGTTTTGATTTGCATTTCTCTGCTGATGAGTGAGGCTGAGCACTTTTTCATGTGTCTGTTGGCTGTCTGTTCATGTCTTTTGCCCACTTTTTAATGGGGTTGTTTGTTTGTTTGTTTGTTTTTTCCTTGTAGATCCTAGATGTTAGGCCTTTATCAGATATACAGTTGGCAAATATTTTTTCTCATTCTGTGGGCTGTCTCCCTGCTCTCTTGACGGTTTCTTTTGCTTTGCAGAAGTTCGTCAGCTTGACAGGTCCCGATAAGTTCCCACTTGTCTATCTTATTTCTTAAGGTATTGGACTTTAGGGTTCTGAATAGGAATTGATTGCCAGTTCCAGCTTCCATAAGGGTGTCTCCTGCATTTTCTATGATTCTTATAGATTGAGGTTTTACATTTAGGTCTTTAATACGTTTAGAGTTAATTTTTGTGTATGGTGATAGATAGGGGTCCTGTTTCAATCTTCTGCATGTGGTCAGCCAGTTTTCCCAGCAGCATTTACTGAATAGATTCTGATTTTTGTTTTTAATTCTGTTTATATAGTGGATTACATTTATTGACTTGCATATGCTGAACCATCCTTGCTCTCCTAGGATAAAACCCAAATGGTTGTGGTGTAGTTTTTTTTTTTTAATGTGCTGTTGAATGTTGTTTGCTAATATTTTGTTGAGGATGTTTGTATCTATGTTGATAAGGGATATTGATCTGTAGTTTTCTTCTTTTTGTTATTCCTTTTCCTGGCTTGGTATTGCAGTGATACTGACCTCAAAGAATGAGTTCAGGAGGATTCTTTCCTCTTCAGTCCTATGGAATAGCTTCAGTAAAACTGGCACTAGTTATTTTGGTTTTTTTCTTTTTTCTTTTTTTTTTTTTGGAAGGTCTGGTAGAATTCCGCTGTGTGTACATCAGGTTCTTGCCTTGTTTTTGTTAGGAGACTTCTAATTACTGTTTCAACCTCACTATTTGTTATTGTTCTGCTCAGCGTTTTTATTTCTGCCTGATTTAAGGTTAAGAAGTTGTATGCTTCCAAGAATGTATCCATTTCCTCTAAATTGTCCAGTTTGTTAACACTGAGGTGTTCATAATAGTCTTGGATAATCTTTTGAATTTCCATCATATCAGTTGTAACATCTTCTTTTTCATTTCTAATTGAGCTAATTTGAGTTTTCTCTCTTTGTTTCTTAATTAATCTAGCTAGTGGCCTATACATTTTGTTTATCTTTTCAAAGAACCAACTTTTTGTTTCATTGATCCTTTGTATTTTGTTTTTAAATACCAATTTCATTTAGTCCTCTGATCGTCGTTATTTCTTTCCTTCTGCTAGGTTTGGGTTTGGTTTGTTCATATTTTTCTAGTTTTTTGAGGTGTGACAGTAGGCTGTCAATATGTGATCTTTCAGCTTTATTAATGTAGGTCTTAAGTACTATAAATTTTCCTCTGAGCACTACTTTGACTATGTCCAAGAGATTTTGAAAATTTGCTTCACTGTTGTCATTCATTTCAAGGAATTTTTAATTTCTGTATTGATTTCATTGTTGACCCAAGGATCATTCAGGAGCAAATTGTTTAACTTCCATGACTTTGGTTTCATGAGTTTTTCTTGGAGTTAATTTTTAGTTTTATTGTGGTCTGAAATGGTGTTTGATACTATTTCTTTCCTTTTTTTTTATTGAGGCTTTGTGGGCTATTCTATGGTTTATCTTGAAGAATGTTCCATATGCTGATGAGAAAAATGTATATTTGGGGGATAGAATGTTCTGTAGATGTCTGTAGTTCTAGTTCCACTCAAGTCCTGTTTAACTTCAATGTTTCTTTGTTGACTTTCTGCCTTGATGATCTTTCTATTGTTGTCAGTGGAGTGCTGGAGTCTTCCACTATTATTGTACTGCTGTCTATCTCTTTTTTCTAGGTCTAGTAGAATTAGTTTTATAAAACTGGGGGCTCTTGTGTTAGGTGCATATATATTTTAAATTGTTATGTCTTTGTCTTCTTTTAACTGTTGTTAATTTAAAATCTATTTTATCTGATATGAGAATAGCAACTACTGCTCATTTTTGGTTTCTATTTGTGTGAATATTTTCCCCACCCCCTTACCTTGAGTAAACAGGAGTCTTTGTGGGTTAGCTGAGTCTCTTGAAGGCAACAGATATTTGGGTTGTGTTGTTTTAATCCATTCTACCAGTCTATATCTTTTTAGTGGAGCATTGAGATCATTTATGTTCAGAGTTAATCATGATATGTAAGGTGCTATTCTACGCATCATATTGATTGTTATTGGTTGCTTTGTTTATTTTGTGTATGTGTTCATGTTTCCTAAAGCCTGTGAGCTTTATGATTTCTTTTTTCTACTGCTTTCATTTTTCTACTGGTGTATGTAAACCTTTTGTTTCAGTATTTAGGACTCCTTTGAATATTTCTTGCAGAATTGGTCTAGTGGTGACAAATTCCCTCAGCATTTGCTTGTCTGCAAAGGACTTCATTTATGAAACTTAGTTTTGTGGAATGCAAAATCTTTGACTGACAGTTATTTTGTTTGAGGAGATTGAAGATGAAGTACCAATCCCTTCTGGTTTGTAGGATTTCTTCTGAGAAGTCTGTTGTCAGTCTGATAGGTTTATCTTTGTAAGTTATTTGATGCTTTTGTCTCATTTCTCTTAAAATTTGTTCCTTCACGTTAACTTTGCATAACCAGATAATTATATGCCTTGGGGATGACATTTTTGCAATGATTCTTCTAGGGGTTCTTTGGACTTTTTGTATCTGGATGTTTAGATCTCTGGCAAGGCCAGGGATTTTTTTCCTCTATTATTCCCTCAAATAGGTTTTCCAAACATGTTGCTTTCTCTTCTTCCTCAGGAATACCTATGATGCTTAGGTTTAGATGTTCTACATAATCCCACATTCCTTGGAGACTTTGTTCCATTCTATTGACCCTTTTTTCTTCATTGTTGTCTGATTGAGTTAATTTCCTTGGCCATTGCTTTGTTAAACTCTGGTCTGGCCATTTGGCTCTTTGAACTATGGCTGCCATTGTTTTATTAAGCTTTGGTTCCCTCTCCTACCTTGGGGTGGTGAATCTCCTCCTTCTCTTTTTCTCTGTCTCTAGCTGACTTTTTAAATCAAGTATATTTTCCAATTTTAAAAAAGTCTTATCTTCAAGTTCTGAGATCCTTTCTTCTACTTGCTCTAGTTTGCTGTTAAAACTTTCTACTGCATTTTATACTTCCCTAAATGCTTCTTTCATTTCCAGAATTTCAACTTGGTTTTTGTTTTTTGATTTTTTTTTTTTTAGATGTCTATCTCTTTGAAGAATTTTTCATCCATGTCCTGAATAGCTATTTAAATTTCTTTATGTTGACTTTCAATTTTCTCCTGAAGTTCATTGACCAATTTTATCATCAACTTTTTGAATTGTATATCTGGAATTTCAAAAATTTCATTTTGGTTAGGGTTCATTGATGAAGAGTTGGTGTTGTCTTTGGGGAGTATTGGAGAGTTCTGTTTTTTTCATATTGTCAGAATTATTTTTCTGATTCCTTCTTATTTGAGTCAACCATTTCTTCTTATTTGAGGTTGGTAGGGTTGACATAGGCACTATAGATTTTCCTTTGGTGTGGTAAGTTTCTCAATTAGATGTGGTAGCCCTGTGCTGTGTACCAGCACTGGCTCACAGTATCCTGAATGGCCGGAGTGGCTTGGAAAGTGTTTTCAGCTGGTGCTTGGGATCAGGTCCTCCCCATAGCTGAGTTATTATATTTCATGTGGTTGGCTGCTCCATTGACCCCTAGCCAGGAGATGGTGCTTGTGGGAGAAAGTCAGCAGCAGTGGTAGCCATAGGGTTTCTCCTTGACAAAGTGTTGCTCCAAGGAAATGCCCAGCCAGCCTAGACAGAGGGTGGGCTCTGGTGATTTCCCAAGTTTTCTGTCTGTTTTGAACATTCTAGGATAGTGCAGGAGATGAAGCACGCTGCAAGTGTGAACTCTTAGCTGCCCCATGGGGTTTAGGAGGAAGTCCCAAGCTACTAGGATAATGCTGTTGTGTAGGGCAGGCCCAGAAGAGTTCACAAGGAGAGTGAGAGGTTGTTATGGCAACACATCCCTCCCAATTCCCACCTTGGCCTCTGACAATCTACAATCTGAATGTCAAGGTGCAGCTGACCTCATGGCCTCAGTGTTCTCAGGCAACCTGCCCATCCAGGAACTGTCTACAGCCTAGAGTTTACTCTTGCAGCCCATTCCTTCCCAAGCTGACTGGAAAGCAACTGCTCCACCCTGCAACGGTTGTGTCCCTGGAAAATGGTGGCTGGTGCTGCTCAAGTCTTTTTTTCCTATACCACTCCATGGCAGAGCATGGTTGTGGGAAAGGTACCTTCCCATTAGGGTACAGGATCCCATAAGGCCCAGGGAGCCCTGCAAGTTGGTGGCAGGAACACAAAACTCCCAAATTCTCATCACTCACCTTCCCTACGGTGTCCAGAGGCTGTGACGTACTGTGGTGGTTCAGGCAAGAGTCCAGTCAATTCCAGCCCAGATTAGTGGATTTTTTTCTTCTTTTTTCTCTAAGTGGTTATTATTACTCCTTTGGAGACTCATGGGGTATGTACTGGATCCGTTCATCTCTGAATGCTGGGAAATTCTATCTTGGTTTACTCTTAGGAAAAACTCACACTAGCTGCCTTATGTCAGTCATCTTAATCTGGATCTCTGAATATTGTTTTCTTATCATGGTATATCTTTTCCCATCCTTTTACTTTTAACCTATTTGTGTCCTTATGGTTCAAGTGTGCTTCTTGTAAGCAGCATATTGTTTGGTCCTTTCATTTATTCTGACAATCACTGCCTTTGAATTGCAGCATTTATATAATTTACATGTAATAAAATTATTAATATGTTTATATTTTCAGGACTATCATCTTACTATTTGTCTTTTATTTTCCCATATGTTCTTTTCTCTCTTTTTTTTTCTATTTCTGTCTTCTTTTGGATTAATTGAATGCACTGTTATGGTTCCATATTATTTTCTTTACTGGCTTATTAGTCATGACTCTTTGTTGTTTCCATGGTTGATTTAGAGTTTTAACTTATTACAATCTACCTTCAAGTGATATACTATTCCACATATAGTACCAGAATCTTTCACTCCTACCTATACTTATCATACATTTTACTTTGATATATGTTACAAATTCCACATTATCGTGTTGTTTTTGTTAAACAGTCAATTGTCTTTTTGAGAGATATAAGTAATATACGTTTTGCGTACACAATTGTACCTCGTTATTAACAGAGGATTGGTTTCAGGACCCTCTCTCCACCCCTGCAGATACCAAAATCCATATATGTTCAAGTTATATAAAGTGGCATAGTATTTACATATAACCTATGAATATGAACATTTTCCTGTATACTTTAAATTATCTCTAGATTACTTAAAATACCTAATAAGATATAAATGTAAATGCTATGTAAATCATTGTTGTACTGCATTTATACTTGTATTATTTTTAATATTTTCAATCTGAGATTGGTTGATTCACAGGTGTGGAACTTGCGGATATTGAGGGCTGACTATATTTACCTCTGCAGTTACTATTTCTAGTGCTCTTCATTCCTTTGTATAGATTTGCATTTTTATTTGATATCATTTTTCTTCAGCCTGAAGCATTTCCTTTAACGTTTTATGTAGTGTAGATCTACTGGTGATGAATTTAGATTTTGAAATTTTTTGTTCTAAAATTCATTTTCACTGGGTATACAATTCTAGGATTACAGTTTTGCTACTCTTTCAGTACTTTAAAGAAGTTGTTCCACTGTTTTCTCATTTGTATTGCTTACAGTGAGAAATCTGCTCTCTTCTTTTATTGTCTGCTTTTAAGATTGTCTCATTATCACTACTTTTGAACAATTTGTCTGTGGTGATCCTTGATTGTTGCTGTTAAATGTGTCCTCCAAATTCATAGGAAAACTTAATCATCAGTGCTACAGTGTTGGGAAGTGGGGCCTGATAATAGGTAATTGGGTCATGAGGGCCTCACCATCATGAAGGGATTAATGTTGTTATTATGAGAATGAATGTATGATAAAATCAAAGTATCTTTCAAATGGGCTCTCTTGCCTGTTCACCTTCTGCCCTTCTGCCATGGGATTACCCTCACCAGATGCCAGAGCCATGTTCTTAGACTTCGCAGCCTCCAGACTGTGAGCCAAATACATTTATCTTCTTTACAAACTGCCCAGCTATGGTATTCTGTTGTAGTAGTAGAAAATGGACCAAGACAGTTGTTTTTCCCATATTTCTTGGCCTTGGGATTTTTTGAGGTTCTTAGATACGTGGGTGTATAGTTTTCATTAAAAAAATGGTAATTTTTCAGGCATTATTGCTTCAATTTTTCTTCTTTCCTGCTCTTCTCCCCTATTTTATATTTATTAGACTTCTAGGAGTTATTTCACTGTTCACTGATGTTTCATTCATTGTGTAAATTATCTTCTCTGTTTCTTTTTAAAAACACTTCTACTGAGATATAATTTACATACCATAACATTAGCTCTTTTAAAGTATACAATTAAATAGCTTTTAGTACAATTACAGAGTTGTGCAAACATCATCATTTCTAATTTCAGAATATTTTCATCACACCAGAAAGAAAACTCATACCCATTGACAGTCGCTCTTTAGTACCCCTCTTCCCAGCCCTTGGCAGTCATTAGTCTACTTTCTATCTTTATGGATTTGCCTAATCTGGACATCTCATATAAATATGTGACCTTTGTGCCTAATTTCCTTCACTTAGCATCATGTTTTCAAGATTTGCCCATGTTGTAATATGTATCAGTACTTAATTTATTTTTATTTTTGAATGATCCATCATATGAATATATAATTTTTTATCCTTTCATCAGTTGATGGACATGCTGATTATCTTCACCTTTTGGGTATCATGCATAATGCTGCTATGAATATTTGTTTACAAGTTTTGTGTAGACATGTGTTCTCATTTCTCTAGGATTGCTGGGTCCTATGGGAACTCTGTGTTTAACATTCTGAGGAAGTAACAAAATGCTTTCCAAAGCAGTTGCACAATTTTACGTGCCTATCAGTCATATAGGATGGAGGATGGTTCCAATTTCTCCACATTCTCACTAACATTTATTATTATCCATTCTTTTTTTTTTATTATTAGAGCCAAGCTATTGAGTGTGAAGTCATAGCTCATTGTGGTTTTGATTTGTGTTTTCCTAGTGTTTCCATGTGCTCATTTTTCATTTGCATATATTATTGGAAGAAAAGTCTATCCAGATCCTTTATCAATTTTTTATTGGGTTGTCTTTTTATTGAGTTTCAATCATTCTTTATATATTCTTGATGCCAACCTATTCTATTGTGTCAACCTTTTCACTTTCTTACTGGCATCCTCTGGAGTACAAAAATTTTTAATATGGATGAGATTATTTATAGTCAATGAGCATATTAAAATGCATTTAATATCACAGGAGATTAAAGATAAAGGGAAATAAGGTTTTTTAACCTAGTAGATTGGCAAAAATAAAAATTTTAAAAAAATATTATTAGCAAAGATTTGAGCACTTTCATAAACTCCTAGGAGGAATTTAAATTGAGCAAGTATTCCAGAGACGATTTGGCACAGTATTTCAAAATCCTTCATAACCCACTGTATCCTTTGACCCAACAATTCCATTTCTGGAAATTTATTCTCAAAAAAAAGTTGAACAACTTTGTGAAAATGGATTTTATCACTGAAGTGTTTATATAACAAAAAATTAGTAGAGAAAGGTCTAGCAATAGATGCTTACGTATATTATGGTAAATCACAAAATAAGACATTATATAATTATTATAAATGATAATTTGCATCAAGAGTCACCACCGAAGATGTCCACAGGACCCAGATGTCATATAAATGAGTAAGGAGGCTCTCTAGCAAACTGGACAGTAAACACCCCTTTGGAGAGGGTAGCTCCAGTTAACTGACATCAAGCAAGAAGTGTGTGTGTTCATGAAGTGGGGAGGGAGACTGTCTTGTGTGGCCAGAATATCCAATATTTTAAAAGAAGCAGGAAATTGAATTTTATGTGACATTTCTGACTTTCAAAAGCTGTCTATTGCTTAAACATTTTTTTAAAATGATTCAAATAAAACACATCATTTGTGTACTAGATTCAGTTCAAAGGCTGGGAGCTCTAATGTATATATATATTTATTGACACAGAAAGATATCCATGACATATTGTTAAAGTTTTAAAATCCTATTACAAATAGTTTATATAATATGATTTCATTTTTAAAAAATAAAAAACATATTATTTACATGTATAAACTCTAAACAATGTCTGAAAGGATATAAATCAACATGTTAGTAGTGGGTGATTTGTATGTTCTTTTGTATACACTTCTCTATTTTTGTTTTTAAGACTGATCATCAATATTGTATTTTCAGAAAAAATATAGCTCTTTGTATTTGTGGTTATAAAGGAAAGAGTTAATAGTCTGGTTTAAAATTTTAAGAATAAATTTAAAATATAATTCAGTAAGTAGTCTTGCACATAAAATCAGACAGAACTGAGTTCAAAATCAATTTTTCTTGCACATAAAATCAGACAGAACTGAATTCAAAATCAATACCTCAATGGCCTTGGACTTTCTCACCTGTAAAATGTCAGTGATGATACCTTCCACCTCCAACTCAAATCCCCTTAGTGATATAAAAATGAATAAATGAAAATAGAATTAACATCTAAAACACTAGCTTTCTTGCATCACCAAAAGCTAAGTGGATGAAAGGAGGAAGAGGTGTTCTTCTACTGCAGTTCAAGCCTAGCAAGAAGACAGATGCTCCTAGATTGTAACAACTTAGTGGGGTCATAATAAGCAAAAGGTTTTGCTTGTTTTGCTATTCTGTCCAGAAGCAAGAACATATAGTCTATTCCCTTACAACTCCTTCACTCTCATTCAAAGCTCCTCTCTGCCCCACATCTCACTTCCTGTCTAGCAACAACTCTCAATGGAATGGAGCAGAGAGTGGCTGACAACCCATTGCCAGAAGTAGCAGTAGTTGAAGTGGAATCCTTATTATGGTCTCAAGGATATTTGGGTAGGTTCTAAGTGTGAGTGGAGCTAAAGGACAAATGAAATAAAGGAGGGAAGCTATTTCCAAAGACTGGATTTGACCCTGAAGTAAAGAAATGTATAGATATTCTTTGAGTGTGCAAATCTTTATCTTCCCACCTGTCTGTATCCCCATAAAGGCATGGATTCACCCAAGTGGAATTCAAGGTAGTGAAGAGGTCCACAAGTGAAATCAACCAATTGGCTGATGTAAGGTGTGCTTTCTTTCTGTCTATACCACCTCTTTTCATCATAGAGTGTTTAGACACCTGCATCCCACTATTCCTTATACCAGTAGGTTAAGTATAACGGAAGGTAAAGAAAATTTTTCAGGCTATTATAATACATTGGAAACTTGCCTTCAAATGACTTCAGGTATCTCCTCTCCAAGTGCCCAGTTTTAAAAGAAAGAAGTAATTTCGTCATATCTTGTCCATGGTAATAACATATCCTTTAAGATATTTTTTATATAGTAAACCATTTTCATTATCTTTCCTTTTCAACCAACTCACAATAAAAGAAAACAATAAAAGTGTTTTTTCATATCTTTACTCTCAGTAATGTGCAACATGAACATATAGTGTTAAGAAAAAGTCAGAAATAACACAGCTATAGACGATGTTTGTATTTGCAAAATTTAACAATTATTTTCTCTAGGTTCCCCCCCAGTTAGCATATTTGTTAATCAAATTAATTAAGAAGCTTTTCAAAATAAAAGCAATGTTTTAAATAAATATATTATTTCATAATCATAGAACATTTAGTTCTGTTGGAGGTAACAAATATTACACTCAGTACTTTATGAAGACATTAAGGTAAAAATGGTCTCAAAGCAATTATAAATGTACCCTAATTAGTCATTTGCTTCTTTTTGTGTGTGTATTTTTCTATATGTGTTAAAATTATGTTATAGGTGTTTGGTAATTAATTAGTTCTTAAATCATCACAGAGATATTATCTGACCCACAGAATTTATATCAGCTCAGCGTGATGGTATTATATTGTTTGAACAAAGTCTTTAAATTTAAATTTAGTACCCCAACTTAAATCCAATCTAAGCCAAAACCTTTGAGCTGCCCATGTCTGTTATAGAAAATGAATGCTAAACTCCCAGCTTGGAAGATTGAGATCTTTCTACAAATTTTGAGATTCTAGAGCAATATTATTGCCATATCAAAATCCTAACTGTAACAGAGTTTTCCATGAGTTTCAGAGTACCACATATGTCGGTATAAGTTTACTTATGACCAGCTTTTTCATTAAATTTATGTTTAGTAAACAACTACAGAAAACTTCCTAAAATTGATTTTATTTAATAAATATTTCAAAGAGTTTGCTAACTTACAGAATGACTTTGTTGATCTTTCCAGAAATTCTGATCATCTGTTTTATCTTTCATTCACTTTTATTTCTACTGTGATTCTTAAGAATTTTTCTAATCTATATTTAATCTACCAAAACATCTATGCTTTGATAAATTTTGCTTCCTTCAACAATAAGCTATGCTAAGACTTCTAAATTAAACGTTAAAGGCAAAGAAGTAAAATTAAACACAGCAACAGGTACAGTAAGTGTTCTTTAGAATTTCAGATTAACACATTTGTCCTAAAAGGAGAAAGATAAAGGAATAACTTACTAAACTAATAGTGCAGCACAGAATAGATAATAGATTTTAACAGGATTTCTCTCTCTCTCTCTCTCTCTCTCTCTCTCTCTCTCTCTCTCTCTCTCTCTCCCCCTACCCCCCTCTCTCCTTCTCTCCCTCTTTCCTTCTCTCCCTCTCTCCTTGTCTCTTTCACACACACACACACACATACACACACAACACGCACACACACACACTTCCACATGAACCCATACATAGGTGTTGACACACGTCTCCAAATTTAAAATACTGCGGTTTTAACTTAGATAAATTAACTAGACTAAAATACTGACATTGTGAAAATATCTATGTCCAAACACCCCACAGAGGGCATCTTTTTGTGAGTTTCTAAAAAACAGAGAAAGAAAATAAGAATGAGAAGCCAGAGTCCTTGACAAGAAGGACAAATGAACGCATCAACACTGCTAGGGTCACAGCTTCCCGTTCTCCTCGCCACTTTCCTTCTCCTCGATGGCTTCCAGGCTGCGCTTGATCTTGGCCTCAGCACCACCGCTGGGGGCCTTACTCAGTCCACAAGACAAGCATGCCAGCTGGATCTGCTTCATATTTTCTAGAGCTTCATTCTTGGCATTCTTCAACAGATCTCCTTGGCCCTACAAACAGGATAAATAGACACCAAAGAAGAAAGTTATGGACCAGGCATGTGCTGATGGCATTACTCTATATCCTTAGTGACATTGCTGAATGAGGAAACAGACTCAGACCTACAAACTCACTTTTCCAGGGTTAACCCCAAAATTCTTTTCTAACATTATTGAGGGACTTTGCTCTTTAAGTCAAGGACCTCAACCTGAGTCTGACCAACTGGCTCTGTGGTTGGTGGTGGTCCCTTGAGATTTCTGTCATGGGGAACCCTCTTTCATACTGAGGTCATCAACTCTTCCATCACCATGGTCCAAGACTTTGCACACTGCAGCAATTCCTACCCCACCCAAATCTAGTATCCTTAGATTTGGGAGAAAACAAGGAAAGAAGTGCTTCCTTAAAGAGGAAAGTGAAAATAAGGCCAGGCACACTGACTCACACCTTTAATCCCAACTTTTTGGAAGGGCCAAGAATTGGAGAACAGCCTGGGCAACATAGCAAAGCCTGGTCTCTATCAAAAAAAAAAATTGCCGGGTATGGTAGAAAACGCCTGTAGGCCAGCTACTCAAGAGGCTGAGGCAGGAAGATCACTTGAGCCCAGGAGTTCAAGGCTGCAGTGAGCTATAATCATGCCACTGCACTTCTGCCTGAGAACACAGTGAGATTGCATCTTTAAAATGAAGTGAAAGTAAAATCAGCTCCTCAGTGTAACCAAGTTTACAAACAAAGCATCTTCTGTAAAATAAATCACATATCCTTATGCTTGGTGAGCTAATTTTTAACATATTGGGCTATCCTTGCAATCTGCCAGTTATTAAAGTACTAGTTACCCACATTCCTTCTGTACTTTTCCAATGTTCCCATCTGGCTGATGGAGAAAAAGAGACTCCAGGGACTCAACATGTCAATCAAAACAAAAAGTAAGCAAGGATCGCGGGAATATATTAGCCACCATTCACATCAGGGCCCAACAGAGATCTGTTCCCTCTATTTTTATGTATTATTTTAGTTCACTGTTAAACAGTCAAGAACAAGGCTGAGGTGAGTGGCTTGCCTGAGCCCGCAGGTTTGAGACCCGCCTGGGCAACTTGGCGAGACCTCATCACTACAATAAATCGAAAAATTAACCGGGCAGGGTAGCGCGCGCCAGTAGTTCCAGCTACTTGGAAGGCTAAGACGGAAGGATCGCCAGAGCCCAGCAGGTCGAGGCTGCGGTGACCAGGAGCGGCCACTGCACTCCAGTCTGGATGATAGAGTGAGACTCTAACTCAAAAAAATAAAATTAAATAAATAAATAAAATAAAAAATAACAGTCAAGAACATATTTGACACTGGGACTACTCTCAGGCAGTGCCCGAGAGTGTGACCTTGAAACCAAAGGACAATATGGGAGGAGATGGATTATGCCGATTGCTGGAACATTCCTCTACAAAGCAGAGGCTCAGAGAAAGAATCAATTCACCTGTCTTAGCAAGGTACTCCATGATGCACTGGTATATCTTTCTAATCCTATGAATGCTTTTTCCTGAGGGTATATGATGAAAGGTATGTTTTAAAAAGTCTGAGAATATTTCACTTCTCAAAATCTATATTAACTATTACCAGTTCTATCCTATGTAATTATAGCTAAATCCTTCTCCTAGCAGTCTTTAACTATACAAGATGAATAAATAGCTTTACCTTATGTTTGTGTTTAAGTGGACTTCCTGTCAAGTACATTCATGGCACAGAATTTTAGAAGACTTGGAGGTTGAACAGGATAACCTTCCCAGAAGAGAAAAGGCACTAAGCCTGATGAAGTTAATTGACTGACCCAAGCTCACAGCTGATTAATGACCAAACTGGAAATGACATTCAGGTCTCTGGCCTCCTAGATCAGTGCTCTATGTATTTTCTAAGGAAAAAAAAATTCACTATGCCAGCAAAATTTAGGAAGTCTGTTCTTTTTTTTGTAATTATCTCAATTTTGTTGATTAAGAACTGAAGCTTAGAGAGGCTTAGTACTTTTTTTTGTTATTATTTTTTGAGTTAGAGTCTCACTCAGTCATCCAAGCTGGAGTGCAGTGGCATGCTCATAGCCACCACAGCCTCAATCTGGTGGGCTCAGGTGATCCTTCCACCTCAGCCTTCCAAGTAGCTGGAACCACAGATGCATGCCACCACACCCAGCTAATTTTTTAAATTTATTGTAGAGACAAGGTCTCACCATGTTACCCAGGTTGGTCTTGAACCCTAGGCTCAGGCAATCCTCTCACCTCTGCCTCCCAAAGTGCTGGAATTACAGGCATGAGCCACTGTAGCTGGCTAGAGTTTGTTCTTAACAGTGTAGACATCAAGAATAAGTTCCCTCTGGACATTGACAAGGGAAGTCACATCCACTTTGAAAAATGCAGCTCTTAAGTAATAATAATAACAATATACTGATGTAGAAAGTGCTTACTCTGCACAGACAATCTTCTCTGTGCCTTATATGTGTTCCTCCATTCAAGCACCACAGCATCCCTATGAGATAGGCACTTTAATTATTCTGAAATTATCAATGAAAAAACTCAGGCCCAGAGCAGTGGCCTTTCTCAAAGTCAAACAGCTGCTAAGTAGTGGAGCTGGAGTTCGAAGTCTAGCAGTTGACTCCGGAGCATGTGGTCTTAACCACTGCACGATATGGCATCTCTTAAAGGAAAAGCATGCATTCTCTACAAAGCACCCTAAAGCCTCCTATTCATCATTACCCATGGAAACAGCACGGATAAAAAGAAAAGCATCACCCATGTGACACAGCCTGACAGAACTTAGAGATGGCATCTAGAGCCAGAAGACAAGGTACAGCCAGAACACACTGGAAGAAACGAGAGTCGGAGTGTACTCCATCACTTTCTCCCTGGGCCATTTTCTCTTATGCAAAAACGATGTAAAATCCTCCAGCCTTCCTCACAGTTCTAAGATCAAAGAAAATATGTCGAAGAACTGCTTAATGATTTAAATCATCACAAGTATAGAAATCGCAGTGCTATAAGGTGATTTGGAAAGCTGTTATCACTACTATAATACATATCTTGGTGTTGGATATGTTTTAATATAAATTTGACTGTTTAAAATGCATCTACAAGAGTCTGTTTTACAGAGATAATGCATATTGCTACTGTTTTCACAAATGGAAAGATTCCTTAAAAACAAACTATTCAAAATGAGATTATACCCGCCTTCATTTTCAGAGTATTACTTTTAATTGTTCCCTTTTCATTTAATTTTGAAATCTTCATCAAGCATTTTAAAAGCATAACAAAAGCAAAACTGGCATCTTCCCTAATTGTAAGAGAACAGTGAAACATGCAAAAGCATCAAGTTTGATAATCCTGGTGCATAATGTTCTCACTTCCCCTTTTTCTACAGCAGGTTATGAAACATACTATAATCAGCCAGAAAGTCATCTCATTGGTTCTGAGGGGTGTTAGCTAGGCCTAAATTCCAGACTGTGCCAGTTCTGGTCAATAGAAGTCAGTCTCGAAAACAATGGCCAATTGGAGAAAACAGTACGTACCAGTGCATAACTCACACAACTACATCATCTCCTGATCACCCAGGAGACAACACGTACTAGCTGCCTGACCCAGGCAGAAAACAAAATAGAAAAGCCAGAAGTCAAACCATTAACTAATAAAAGAAGAAAAAAATTCATAAGTTGTAAAGAGTGTACATTAAAACACATATAAAATTCTGTTTGTTTGTTTGTTTAAGAAGGAAAAATAAAGGTCATCTTTATGTTCTATGGTTCAAGGAATCACATGCCGTCTCTCTTCTTTGGGTCTTCCCAATTAAGGTACCAAAACCAAAATAAAGTTTCATCCTAGGCAAAAATCATAAAAAGGCTGAAGTTTGAAGGAAAATAGAATATAAACTGGCAAGGCCCTTATATTCTTTGGCTTACGTTCAAGGAACTAAGCCTACATTTTCCTTTGTCTCCCTTAACCTTTTAGTTGCATTTCTATGGATAGCCAAGTGGCGCCCAAACCTGCTCATCCTAAGTGATTGGCTTGCTTAGCATAGATGTTAAGATATGTATAGTTTAGTCATTGATACTTACCCTGCTTGTGTGATTTAACTCAGACATTAACATATCCTGCTTGTATGGTTTCACCTTGCTTTGTGAGATTCTCTCGCCCCTTGCTACATGAGAGGGAGTCCTTCCAATCCCGCTGTTTCTCTGTCTCTTTCTTTTCTCATTCCCTCCCACCAACTCAGGCCTTGATCAGTGGAGGCTGGACCCCTGCAGAAGTTGATTGCTAACAATCCCCTCCTGGCCTTCTTTATTAATGCTGACTTTTTCCCCCATTTTGTGTGCAGCAATTTCCCCTAATCATCAAGTGATATTCTCTTTCTCTCTCTCTCCAGCAAACACTAGATCTCTTCCCCCAAACAGCTTTGTCACGTGTGCCATTTCCTCTGAGATGTCTTAAGTGCTGTATTCAGATCAACTAAGTCATTTAAAGGCATCCGTCTGTAGTATATATTTAAAGAGTGTTCTAATAAGGCATTCTTAGGAATATGCTTCAATCCTAATCTTCCCATACAGAGGTCTTGGGGGAGAAGAAGAGAGGAGAGAAGCCCCAAATAATTCATCTCACTTGATGGTATACAAGTTGAAACACCTCTTGTATACTAAAATAAGCCTGGGGTTGTTATGGCATGGGATGCAAAATTAATACACAATTTGACTACTGAATGTTCAGCTTGAAAGAAATATCAAGCCACTGCTGGCATTTCTATACTAGCAGTCCTGTGGAGATTTGCAGTTTCTCTCCTTTGGTACCAGGGATGCTTCAGGGAAAAAAATGAGAAGGACTGCTTTAACCTAAAGGAAAATAAGGGTTATTAAGCATATCTCAGGCTAAATGATGTTGATGGGACAACAGAACTAACAGAAATTTTGAGAAAAATGGCCACTGTTAACTTCTACAGTCATTGGCTTCTGAATGCTAAGCTTCAACATATTGGCGATTTCAACATATTTAGAAAGTAACACCTGGAATCATGGAAGGCCACAGAGATCATTATAGAAATTTGGAATCCAAAACTTAATAATGTTTAATGACCATTTTTAAAACCAACATTAAGCATTTCTTACCCAATTCTTCCAACTGCATTAAGCTGCAATCAAAGCACATTATCTAGAAATCAAGACACACCTGATGCCATTTAGATCACAAATCAGGCTGTTGGACTATATATCACCACAATTTTGATTACTACTAATAAATGTATTATTGACAATAAAATAGTATCACAACAATAAACAGTAGCTGATATTTATTAAACACAATATACTAAGCATAAACCAATTTGCACACTTTATCTCATTATATCCTAACCATAAGAGAGGCTAGAATTATAAATGTAAATTATCTATTAGTTACATATTTTATAATCTATCAAACAACATTTAGGATTTGTGTTATTACTGTTCTTACCAAGAAATGCAGTCCCCCACGTCTGTTTGAAAATAGTTTTGACTATAACCTGTCAGATGAACTCACAAAAGACATCATGGCTCTGTCACACCCAATTTTCCCATGAACTGCTCTGTCCCTTGTGATATTAGTAAACGTAAGAGCTAGAGAACATAATAACCAGTGTCCTCATCATGTGTAAAGGAAATGCGTGGGTTGTTTCAGAGCACACCACAAATATTCAAAACAGCTAATTGGGACTCTGGGAATGAAAAGGCCCCACGTACACATAGCTACACACATAAACAATTGCAGCTCTCTCTCCAGGCTGTCTTGTGTGGGTACCTTTGAGCAAAAGCAGACTTGAGTTCCCTCACAGTCTTTCCATGGGAGAGTCCACCAACCACATTCAGATCACCCATGGATGGTGCTGTCCAAGAAGTCAACCACAGGCACCATGGTGAAGTCAACAGGTCCTAGCTTGGTCCAGCCACCACTGATGTATCAGACTGTGCACAACTGCCATTTTACTGGTTCAAAAACCTTTTTTTTTAATTTGGGGTTTCACTCTGTCACCCAGGCTGGAGTACAGCAGCACAATCATAGCTCACTGCAGCCTCGGCCTCCTGGACTCAAGTGATCCTTCTGCCTCAGTCTCCCCATAGCTGAGACTACAGGTGTGTGCCACTACACTCAGCTATTTTCAAAATTTTTTGCAGAGATAAATTCTCACTATGTTGCCTAGGTCAGTCTCAAACTCCTGGACTCACACAATCCTCTCAACTCAGACTCCCAAAATGTTGGGATTACTGGCGTAAGCCATTGTGCCTGGCCAAAAAATCATTATTTGGGGGACTTCTTTATTATTTAAGGAAGTTATATACTTTGCTCTAAAGAGGTAAAAAGAACTGTTACAATATCCTCCAAAGGACAACATAATGAAAATTAAATTTAAATGTGAAATTCGAAAGATCTTTTTCTACATGTATTTTTCAAATGACATTCTGCATTGTTATAATATCTTTTGTACCAGGAAATCTCGACTAATCTCAATTTTTAAAAAAAGAAGAGCCGTAGCTACTTCAAAATGATAATTAACTGCTTCTTAAGCAGAAAACCCTTTTACTAGCCATTTTTTTAAAAAATAGTTTTTAATACATAGGAGACTATTTTATGTCCTTGTATATACAGAATATTATACATAAATGAAATTGCTTAACAGTATTTAACTGTTATCCACTAATAACATGATACTAATAAAATTAATAATAATCCAGTAGCAACAGTGTTGGCCACAGGTACTGATGAAGACCATCTGCATTACACAGTAAAACCTACTGCGTGGAGATGGGCTTGTCACCCAGAGCTTAACAAAGAAGTGTGAGATGTAATGGCTCAAACTCCATCTATCATCCCTATTGTACTTGGTTCTAAGCTATGAATATGTTCATTGAGATACATTCATCTCTTCTCTTTGCTTTAGGAACAAGGGTGGTATCCTTTAGCTATCAATGAGGACTTGGGCTTTGATTTTTATTTTATTCTTTAATTCATCAAACAAATATTTATTAAACACTAATTACTATATGAGGGGGACCCGCAAAAAACCCAGAATTAATTTATTAAAAATTATGTATTTATTCTTATATGCTTAAACTTCAGTCACCTTCAAAGTACTCTCCGGTTGATGCACTACACCTGTCGAGATGCTTTTCTACTGCTCAAAACAGTATTTGAATACATCAGTGTTGATGCCTTTTAGTGCTTCTGCCATTTTTTGTTTTGCCTCTTCCATATCGGTGAAACATTTCCCTTTGAGGACTTTTTTCATCCGGGGAAACAAAAAGAAGAAGTTGGGGATGAGACTGGGTGAATAGGGATGGTGGAGCACAGGACTCAACGCCATTATGAGTCAAAAACTGTTGAACACTCAGTTTGGTGTGGACAAGTGCCACACGTTCTTCATGTATATCACCCATCATGAAATGGGCAAACACATTGAAAGAATCTCAAAAAAAAAAAAATTCACTGAAGCCAAACGCTGCCTCCCACAACAACACAAGCTGGTACACTGATGCCGATGGGTTCCTAGAACACTTAGCTGGTGGGGGAAGCCTGTGCTACAAAGGGACTTGCTCTCCAAAAGATAATTCTGTTTTTTTGGGGGGAGTTCCCCCCTTGTATACCAGTCTTGTAAGGTATCCTTTATTATCCTAAAATAAAATTATAGATAATATAACCTATTTATACATTGTTAAAAATAAAATGAATATATTACACTAGCTATAATATAAAGGAGAAATAAGAGAATGGTCTTTTAAAATAAAATAACATGTCTTGCGATGTGTGAATGCTCAGGCAGGCATACCAGAGGTTGTCATGCAGGAGGCAGGTGCCTGTTCTTCCTTAATAGGAATGCAGTTAGATTTAAAAGAGAAAAAGGAAAATCAGATGCTGTTCCACACACAAAAATTATAAAGGAAAATTATAACACAAATATACCATATAGACACTAATATGATATAATGGCAACAGACCAGACTTATTTGCATATAATAAAAGAAGAAATAAGATAAACTTAATTAAGGTGAAGAGAACATGCCAAGACACGTATAGATGCTTGCCATGGAGAAAAATACCTGATAAAACCACTGAGAAACTAATGTGCGCACATCACACCAAAATTAAATTTTTCCTGTGATTGATAATATTGGCTTCTACTCTGTTGGAGCTGGTAGGATACCTACCATGGGTTGTCAATAATAACTAAAAAACAAACATCCAGTTAAAACCATTATCTCACTTCCCAGCTCATGCCATTATTACTATATGGCAATTATACAATCAGTGAACAAAATGCCCAGAGGGAATAAACTGTTTAATATTTGGAAACTCTGTCTTTATTTCACTCAGGCTTCCCTCTCAGTAATGACATTTTACTCATGTACCCATGTACTGGCCTTTCACACAGCTTCTTGTAAATAAAAATAATTAATTAATTAATATTATTTACTAAGGTACTCTAATGTGTATTTTAGAAGGTTTAGTCAGGCAGGATTTAACAAAAGTCTTGCAAGACACAGGGAGGTATGCCACGCTACCCTGAACGGTGTAGACCATCAAGCATTCTTGCCAGTCCTAAATGCCAGGAGAATCCTTCCAATAACCTCCCCAATTTCCAAAAACATTCCCTGGGGGGAGGGGCTACTGTGCCCATTAAGGACCACCAGGCTGGACTACTGGACCCCTCCAATAGTAGGCATAGACACCAACCCTGGCCCCAGAGAACTTAAGCATAGTGAGGGATACAGGCATATATCAAATAACCACAAAAATAAGGCATGTCTAACCACAAGTTAAATACCTGAGGGAAAGGAATGTGATGCCCTAAAGACATGTAAGAGATCAGCGGAGGCCTCCCTGAGAAAGTAACAACAGAAAGTCAAGCAGCATCAACATTTCTTTCTTTGCATCTTACAAAAAGTGAAACACGGCACAAGGTTCTCTTGATGCTTGCCTTGAAGTCTTCACTCCTACAGTCTACAGATTCAGACACAGATGGTGTGGGAGAGTGTTCTGGAAGGATACTGCCTCTATGGCACAGCGCCAAAATTGCCTAAAACATCCCATTTTTCCTTATATTTTCTCTACTTAGAATTTATTTTGTTTCCTTGAAATTTACACATGAAAGAAACACTGAAAGTGAAAAACAGTGAAGTCCCATTTAGTGATGGTGTCATTTAATTCTGTTAAATAAGAGCTCTTGGTAATTATTTCAAATTTTTGAGACATTTGAAGGACTGTTTTCATAACTTTACAGATGAAGAAATGAACCCAAGAAAGCTAAAAAAAAAATAATAATAATACATTGCAGCTCATGCAGGAAATAAGTGTGAGGGAAATAATAAGGTCTTCTTCCCTGGCCAATAGAGCTCTTCTTATCACTGTATTGTTTGTTTGCTTTTAGGTGTTTATTTATTTATTTGTATTTAAGTTCATTACATGTTATGTTTGTTGCACATGTCATCTAATAGAACTTAGAAATTCAGAGAAGAAAAAATAGTGTAAGTCCTCTTTGTTTTAAAAGAAAAATAATTTGATAGAAACTTATGAATGTCCCAGACATAAATACTCCCTTGCACTGATACTTTGATTCCTAACTTTTGTATTCAACATGGGTAGAGGATTTGGAAGCACTTAATAATTTTAATCTGAGCCAGATTTTCAGAAAACTGAAATACAAAAACAATGGTAGAGAATTCACAAGTGAGTAAAGAGCTAGGGGGAAAAAACTGGTTTTCAATGTAAAGATATCATCACAAGTCCTGATAGATCAGATCCAAAGAGAAGACTATTGAATAATTAAATTTATTATAGGCACCACCTGAGCATTTTAAAGGATGCTGTTAATGTGAGGATTTACCAGTTAATTCTCAGATCCCCAGGACAGCGATATTCCCTTGCTGTATCCATAAGCTCCCAAAGCCCACATAAGCTGGCTGCCCAAGATGATGGCACACACGAGCTGAGGAGCAGAACCAGAACTCCAGGAGTGATGATGGAATAAATCTGATCCTAAGGATTCCACATTTCTCTTATATAATAACAATTTGGCCTAGAGACTTTGAATTATAACCATATTGCTATCTTATTGGTGAAATTACAGTGTGAGCTCCACTAATATTGCACCTGGGTGCAAATCCTGGCTCCATGACTTATTAGTTTTTTTAACCTTGGCAAGATTTAACCTTGGCCTCTGTTTCCTCATCCATAACTGGCCATAATAATTGTACCCATCTCATAGATTTATTGTGAGATTAAGAGAGCAAATACATGTAAATCCTTTAGAACAATGCCTGGCATATGTGGCAAACTCTAATGATTGTTAATAATAATAATTATTATTATTATATGTGACTGGGCACAGTGGCTCACTACTATAATCCTAGCACTTTGGAGGCCGAGATGGGAGGATCAATCATTTGAGGCCAGGAGTTCAATACTAGCCTAGGCAATATAGTGAGATCTCATCTCTACAAAAAAATTTTTTTTAATTTTTCTTAATTAGCTGGGTGGTGGCATGTGCCTGTATTCCCAGCTAATAGGGAGGCTGAGGCAAAAGGATCACCTGAGCCCAGAAGGTCAAGGCTGCAATGAATTGTGATCATGCTACTGCACTCCAGCCTGGGTGACAGAGTATGATCCTGACTCAAAAACAGTAATAATATAACTATTATTAATAGGAATATTATTATTAATTATTAACCATTATTATTATGTAAACAGAAATAACCATGTTACAGATAAGGCCACTGTACTTTATAATGTGAGGAAACAAAAGCATCTTGAAATTTAAAAAGCCAAGTTGATAATATGGGGAGAATAAACTGTTACTGAGAATAAAAGCCAGGATTGGATGATTCCTTAATCCAATGAAAGACCCCATTATGTCTAAAATAAAAAGAATAACAATTGCACTAATGTGAGAATGATCCTTGGGGAATCCCAGAAGGTGCTATCCTCCCTTCTCCAAAAACATTTTTCTTGCTTGAAATCTAAAGGCTGAAAACATCATTCAGTGTAAAATACCGAAGCACTGCTCACTGTTGGAATAAAAAAAAAAATTAAAATAGCTACTTCTTTTAAGCCAGATGAGAAAGCAAAAATAAACTGAAATCATCTGTCACCATAAGAAATGGATGACAAACATTATCTTTGGTGACAGACCTGTTTCATTTCTGGAGATGCCGTAAGAAAGGTCCCTGCAAGGGAACTCTGTTTAAGAAGCCATCTGTCTGCTTTGGACAAATGACTGCAAGCCTAATCCACTCACAGAAGATGTCAACGAAATTGCTTCAACACCACTGAACTGCATAATGGAAAACCCCAAGCTAAACTCGAAAAATATGATTCAACTGCAGGAAGCCTTATGCATTTAGGTTTGTGTGTTGATACTGATATCCTAAGAGTCCTCCTGCAGTCATTTTGACAAAAGAGCCATTTCGTTAAACAATGGAAGTCACTAGGAGTGGAGTCCCCTGCTCTCTGCTCTTTCCTTCCCATTGCTGTGATCATCTGCCTCTATGTCAACAGAACACATAGGAAAGAACAGAAGATTAGTATCTCTTTAGCAAGGTGACATAGGCAATTAATTACTTCAAGTGAAACTTTCCTAACAAACAGCCACCAGATAATAAGAAAACACTATTTAAAAGGTCCAACATCTCAAATTAACTTTCCATGCATAATAAATGACCCTGAAATCTGAATTTATTATACCGCCATAAGCACCATACACCAAATACGGAAGGAGCTTCTATGGACATTTCTACCTAGCCAACTCATGCTATTTCCATTTCACAAAGACTATGCACAACAGCTTGAAAGATGTAGTATGCTCCTTACCCCATGGTAGACAAAGACTGTAGAGACACTAGTATTAGAAGAAGAATTTTTAAATGCATTCTGGTACTTGCTTGGCAAGGTTTCACTTTAAGAAGTTACTGATTAATTATTACTCAAATTATTGGCTGCTTGATCTATCTAAAAAATAATTCTGCATTGCCAGAATAGGTGTAGATGCAATGACCATAGTCCATAATCATAGTGAACTGATCACAGAATGGCTTCAGTTGCTCTCCTACCCCCACGGTGCTGTGAATTTCAGCAAGTAAGTGGCTTTTCGGGACATCAGGTCCCACACTGCACAACTCAAGAGGCACGAGTCACACTGCCTTCTATGTTCGTGGCATTCCTAAAGTCCAGTGACAGTTGCATTGCATCTGGTCTAGATATGTCCTTTTACCAAGGACATTTATTCTTTACTCTCTGAAAAATCACAGTGCTTTTAAAGAGGCTGAAATTGTCTTGTGCAAGACTGGCCCATCCGGTGGCCTTGTAGGTACCCAGTTATACAGGCATGAGTGCCAAGTTCCATGTCAGTGGGAGTGGCCAAGTAGATATTAGCCATACATTGTCAAAGGGGCAACTGCCCTCCACCTGCCCCTAGTGAGTCATTGTTTTGTGAATGAGGCTTAATAGCGTGAATCAAGGATACAGCCAACTCAGCTTCCTCAACAACGACTGGCTTGGAGATTTAGTCATTAATGAAATATTCACTCTTGGTGCCCCAAATTCAGCAAAGCATTCAGTTAAACACAAGACTAGTGTTACTCCAAGGAAATAGCAAGACCTATTTCCCCGAATGTGAGACTGGCTTAAGTTTCAGGTCTCAAACTCAAGCTACCCACATCAAACTACTACCAGTATGTTTTCCTCCAACTTTTTATGTTTATGTAAATTTTTTTCAACTCTATACAAAAGTTGAATGAGTGGTAGCATTCATATTTTCTAATCACTCACAGTGTGTCATGAAAATAGGGACCTTCTACATAGCCACGACATGATTATTACCCCAAAGAAATGAACATTCACCCAGTAACTCTTCTGATATACGGTGCATATTAAATTTGCCCAAATGTCCCAAAACATCTTTTATAGCTTTTTTTAAAAAATCCAATCACACATTACTAACATCTTTGAAAATAATAACCTGGTTATGGGAAGTTGGAGTAAAAGCTTGAGTGACGGAGAGTACATTGGGAAATTCAACAGCAAGCTCACAGCAGTAAATACCATTCACTCAGAAGACAAACATTTCCACAGCTTCATTCCTGTCGACTTTATGGAATATGCACCATTAAACCATCACATACACTTGTCAAAACATTTCTTCTAAATGTCAAACACCATCACTCTTGCATTCTTATTTTTAAATCAACCTTATAAGTATATATGCCTGGAAAAATTCACCATGCATTCACCAAACCCATTCAATTTTGTGAGTGTCACACTGAGGCCTCCCTATAGCTTCCTCCTGGATATCCAGGTCTCTGATTTCATCCCAAAATAGATTACTGTAAAAACTCAAACCATCAGCAACCAGTGTGAGAAAACATTCATATTCAATTTCTTAGGACTTGGATATATGGTCCAAAAAGAACCATTTTTAAAGAAACTTTACATTCTCACCACGTAGAAAATCCAGAAGTCCATTTGGCAGGCTTAATGTCATGCTATTCATGTGCACACATCCCTGCTAAAGAAAATAGCCTCAGGCTGACCTTGAGTTGGGATACTCCTTCCCTGTACCATGAAGACCTACAATTGTTGAGACCACGTATTCACATACTGTCCAAGAGTAACCAGTCAGTAGCTGGCCAGTGACCTATGAGATGTCCTGATGCCAGGCAGTAATGACAATAATTAGATGAACCAATCAGATTAACTCTTTCAGAGATTGGAACCGAAAAACTCCAAAGAGCCTTTGTCAGTTGCCAGCAGAAAGAGGTGCTAGAAATAAAGAGAGGAAAGAAAGAGAGAGCCACGCTGAAATGCAAATCCACAAATCCTGGCTCCCAAGGGAGTAAGTCCCCTAAAGCCTGCCTGAGCCATGAAGGATCTTCTAGCCTGAGATTCCACAAGGCCACCCAGTTGTGGCTCCTCTGCTTCCTAGGAGATGTGTCACACACATTGTCACCTCAAGAAGCCTGAATGAGTCCCTGTTCCCTGTAACTTATGCAAGGAAAAAAAATGTTTTATTTCAAATAAGAAATGACAGGCCTGTTATAATTTTTATCACACCATTTGATTGGTTGATAACCAAGGCAAAATAGAATTTAATCCATCCTTTTGACCCAGTCAAGGCTTTCTAAGCCTCTTGTGGAGGCGGGGAAGACCAGCATCAGTCAAAAGGATAAAAAGAACGGAGTTGTGGCTGATGTCTGCAGTGGGAAGAATAATTAGTAAATTATGAATTGAATTGACTGTGTGACCTTGGAAATGTCCCTAACTCCTATGGGCTGCAGTTTCCTTTTCTACTAAACAGGGGAATTCAATGAGCTGCTCTTTGAGTTTACCTTATATACTCAAAGCCTGTCATTTATTAATTAGGGCTCAGTTTAAAAGTGCTGTGTTAAAATTCCTTATTTAATTATTTTAAATAAGAGAGACTGTCTCGTGGGAAAGAGATTTAAAAAGCAATTAAAGTGCTATAAAGGGAAGAACAGGGTCCCGTGGGAGCACGTGCAGGGGCACCTGAGTCTGTGGAGGGTGGAGGGGCGGGAGAAGGGGAGGTGTCCGTGTCTGTGGAGGCAGCCTGAAGGCTCAGTACCTGAGCAAACACTGAAATACAGATAACAGGGCCCCAAGGTAGTGTGAAAGCCACAGGCTCAGGGCTCCTAAGGAGCAGGGGTATAAGACACACTTTCCAGGGGACCAGGAAAGGTAGGTCACAAAGAGATTCAGAGGGGGAGTTAAGTGGTATGCAGGAGGAGTGGTGGGAAGCCTTGGACAAGCTTTAAGAAGGCAGAATGGTCATGACCAATTTTACATTTAGAAAGATCACCCCAGCCCCCATGCTGCAGTGGGGCCCAGGAGCAGAAGAGAAAGACAAAATTTTTCACTGACTTGGGAGATAAATAAGGATAACCAAAGTGTTGGCTATGGGAACGGACATTTCTCAGGGAAGTTTTTAGGAGGTTGACTCAACAGTAATTGGTCACTGGTTAGAGGTGGAGGGTTAGGAAATGGATCAAGGATAACTCCCATGATTCTGGCTTAAATAACTGGGTTGTCATTCATTCGTTCCAGTAGGGAGTCCAGAGGAGTCACTGAGGGTAGGCAGGAGATGTGGATAGAGACAGTTTGAGACATACTGACCTTGCTGTGGCTGAGTGACCTCTCAGGTACTATGCCTGATGGGTAACTGGGTGAACAAAGTATGTGGGAAGGTGAGTGGGAGCCCTCTAAAGATAAGGAGAGACACATGGGCCAAAGATTTGACGGTACAGAGAAGGTAATCAAAACCATTTGCATGGACAGGTACAGAGAAGGTAATCAAAACCATTTGCATGGACAGGATCCCCCAGGGGAGAGAAGGTGAAATAAAAAGAGAGCCCAGACTAAAAACCTGAGGAAGATCAGCATTTAAAAGGAGAGCAGAAGAAGGGGAACCTGCAAAGGATCCTGGGAAGAAAGAACCAGAAATGAAGGATGAAGAGAGGACAATAATCAAGATTCCCAGAAATCAAGGGAAGCAGGGTTGCAAGGAGGAGGTTGCAGAAGGACGGAATGATGAGCCATGTAGAATGTTCCCAAGTTGTCAAGGAAGATAAAAAGCTGAAAAGTGTTCATGAGATTTTATGACAAGGAGGTTCCTGGTGACCTCGGTGAGAGTGATTTAATGGCGTGTCAGTGAAGAAGACAGATTAAAGTTGGCTAAGGAGTGAGTGGGAAGTAAGGAAGTGGGTTCAGCAAGTATAAACAACCCTGTTAAGGAGTTTGGCTATGTAGGCGAGGAGACAGGAAGGAGATGAGCTGGAGGGGGGGCCTGAAAGGCCTTTATAAAAGCCCTTTTATGTAGGTATCAATGCCGTTAGGCTGAACAATGAACTGTGAAAGACAAAAAATGAAACAGAAAACTAAAAGCCTCTACTTCTATAATTGATTGTTCTTCAAACTTGATTTTCAAAGCATCCTAATTGTTTTCACCTTATTTTATAGCCCCTTTATTTGTGTGCAGTGGGAAATTTATCCAGCAAATGAAAATGCAAAGCATATTAATTTAAACACGTAGGTACCTGAAACTTGAACGTAAAAAAGTGGGGATGTCATAAGCCCTGTGCATTTATGACTACCTCCAGAAAATGAAGACGTCTCAAGATGTCCAGCAGGTGGCGCCCCCGCTTTGGGCTTAGGTAGGAAGCTCCTGTCTGTCCACACACAGCTTGTGCTCCAATGATGAGAAACCACGTTCTAAAGCCACTTAGGCTATTCCTCTGTTTCCGAGTAGATTTGCACCTCGATCACTCTAGGTATATACAAATGGCCTCAAATAAATTCCGAAAACTTACAAAGCCATCTAAAAACCATGATGTATCACCAACTTGTGTAAGTAAGCATTTAAATTAGAAGTGAACCCTCTGTAGACATACTTTCAGATAGATAACATCTTTCTTAGCAAAACCTGAAGTCAACATGCTTCTTCAAAGGCAGAAATCATATCTAGCTATTTGCTTTCACAATTTAGTGAAATGAGAAAAAAAAAATGATAACTTAAAAATACGTCCAAGAAAATTTGCTTTGTATAATACAAAATAAATAGATTAGCGTAGCCATGCCTTTTATATGTATAAAGCAGTATCTTTATATTTGCTGTTTGGAAAATTTTAGCATATGCAACTTAATCTAATATAATGTAGAGCTCTCTGGCTTAAGTAATTTGTCGGTGTTATGAGGCACAAAGTTCTTTCCTCTACTTGATAGGACCATGAACATGATTTAATGTGTGGAAAATGTTATTGTGCATTTATGAATATTCACAGTAAGGAAGATAGGTGAGTTGAAGGGTAATGGGGAAAAGGTCCACCCCACAGATACCTCCCTTTGCCCCTCTCCCATCCAGGTGTGCCCCAAACGCCTACTAACTTCAGAAAGAACAAGAGAGAGAGAAGGGCTAAGGCAGTTTCACAACTATCCGTATACAAAGGGATTAAGAACACACCACACACATGCGTGCACGCACTCACCATACTAACTCAATACAGCTTTCCTCACTCATAAATCTGCTCAGGAAGCAGTTCTGTCACTTTTAACTTGATAATAACATAAAATGAATGTGAGCACCTCAGATTTGAAACCCCCGTGGAATGGGCTCAGCACTAAGCAGTGAACAACTCCCTCCACACAGCCCCTGTTGGGGGGGCTTATGGCCCAGGACAGCAGACCCTGTGGCCTCTTGCCTCTTACTCTTTCCATCTTTCCTCATTTTCTGGAAAAACTCGAAGGAAAAAAATCTAAAAGATTAGTCACCGAGCAAAATAATCTCAGAAGGTGATAAGGTCTTTCTTTATGGGACAGACATAGATTTATAATCATAAATGTAATCCTCGTTCAAAGAGATGTCAGGGCTGAGTCTTACAGATTGTGGAGGAGTTGGGGGTGTACCAAAGACATATGTGTATTCAAAGACATAGAAACATGGGATGTTTAGAGAATTGCAGTGGGATGGCTGTGGCAGGAACATAGGATAAGTGGAAACTAACAGGAGAAAAATGAAATATGTTTTCAAGGAAAATGACCTACTTAACAGGAGAGAACAACCTCACTAGAAACAAATTGAGGGAATTATATGAGGAAGAACCCCCCCAAAAGCAATTTATTTATAAAAAATTGTGTGTTTATTCTTACATGTTTAAACTTCAGTCACCTTCAAAGTACTCTCCATCTGATACAATATACCTTTAGAGACACTTTTTCCACTGCTCAAAACAGTTTTTGAACTCATCAATTTTGATGACTTTTAAAAATGGCTTCTGCTATTTTTTGTTTCAGTTCTTCCACATCGGCAAAATGTTTCCCTTTGAGGACTTTTTTCATCCGGGAAAACAAAAAAAAGTAGTCACTCAGGGTAAGATCGGGTGAAGAGCATATTTTTGGTCAAAAACTGCTGAACACTCAGTACAGTTTGGGCAGGTATGCTCATAAATCACCCATCACGAAATGAACAAACACATTGAAAGACAAAAAAAAAAAGATCCACTCAAGCCGAAAGCAGCCTCTCACACACTAGCTGGCACACGGATGCTGATGGGTTCCTAGAACACTTACCTAGAGGGGGAAGCCTGTACTACAAGGGGCCTGTCCTCCAAATGATAACTCTGATACACCTAGACAGGACTTTAAAAGTTCATTACCCTGGAGATTGAGAAGCTATATTCCTGTGAAGAAAATATATGTTTATTAATATTTGTATACTCCATATGTTTGTCATGTTGCCAATGTAAAATGTGTGGTCATGTTTGTTGTCCTGCTAAAGTAAGAATTTGCATACGTCTATTCAGAACACACATTCTTCCCCATCAACAGTCAGGATCCCAAGGGCCACTCTTCCTTACTCTTTAACTTTCCATATTTATTTGCCCAGATTGCCAGGCTGTCACCTACCAGAGAATATTTTAGTACTAGAGGGAAATCAGTGGATCCTGGTAGCCTTCTCAGCTCCCTTCAAAGGGTGACCTTCAGGTGTGGCAGCAAGAGAATATCCCCACCATGACACATAACCCTCAGCTTCTGGCTGCATATTTTAATAGAGACTTCCACTCATGTCAGCTTCAAACGTATTAAGCCAACAGCGGATTTCCTTATTTTCCATTCACAAATTATTTTCTACTTTTTCAAGTTGTACTTGACCAAAAAAAAGCAAAAAAACACTGCTCTACTATTTTAAAGAAACAGATTCCTACATTCTTATCTGTAAATCACATGATGTTTACTTCATGTAGTCAGGTATTTTAAAGAAAAGGAGAAAAAATTCCCTAGTGATTATGGGCAAATTGACCATACATCCAGAAATGAACACTCACAAAATGCAAAACCTCAATGCTCATAATACTAAGAGAAAAGGAAACCTGTCTCTAGTTTAAAGTCAAGTTCATTCCTCATTTTTGAAGGCCAGGCTAAGATGAGATTTATACTGTGGCCTATAGCCAAAAAGTGGACTATTTTGGTAAAAAAGAAATATATATATATATATATATATATATATATATTTCTGTTCTCTAAGGAATTACTTGTTAAAGGCTTACAATTCTGGCCTAACTCTATAGCCCAGACAGTGTTCTCCAGTAAAGTTTTCAGCAGTGATGAAAGTATTCTGTATTTCTGCAGTACAAAATATGATAGTCACTAGCCACATATGGCTAGAGAGCACTTAAAATATGACTAGTGCCACTGATGAAGTGATATCTAACTTTAGTTGTAACTAGTTTGCATTTCAATAGGCACCTAAGGCTAGTGTTTTCCACATTAGATAGCACAGGCTAAAAGATGGTACCAACCTTCAGCAATATAGTGAATTAAGTAAAATTATTTTTTACTCTCTCCAGTCTCTTTTCTGACATAGCATTGCCACTACTCTAACTAACTAGTTATGCAGATACTGGAGAGGATGCAGTAAAAAAGAGACGCCTCTACATTGTTGGTGGGACTGCAAACTAGTACAACCTCTGTGGAAAACAGTTTGGCGATTCCTAAAGATCTAAAAATCGACCTTCCATATGACCCTGCAATGCTCCTTCTGGGAATATACCCAGAGGAACTCACATCACTCTGTGAAAAAGATACCTGCACTCATGTTTATTGTAGCATTATTCACAACAGCAAAAATATGGAACCAACTGTGCTACCCATTGAAAGAAGACTGGATTTTTTCAAATGTGGCACATATACACGATGGAATATTACACAGTCATAAAGAAGGGCAAAAATTATGAACTTCGCAGCAACTTGGATGGATTTAGAATCTATAATACTGAGTGAATATAACAGAAACAAGTAACTGAGTACCACATGTTCTCACTCATAAGCGGACCTTGAACAATTATCATAATACTATAAGAAAGGAATTGGCACTAGTGGGAAACTGCCGGGGTTGGGGGTGGGTAGGATTGGCAGTAATGGGAAACTGCCAAGGAAGAGGGACACATCTCATCAACAAGGGTACCCGCATAATGGACATTCATATACCTAACCCTGAATAGCACCCCACATCTTTAAAATAAAAAATTATGGCTGGGTGCGGTAGCTCAGTCTGTAATCCCAACACTTTGGGAGGCTGAGGTGAGAGGATTGCCTGAGCCCGGGGGTTCGAGACCAGCCTGGACGACTTGGTAAGGCCTCATCTCTACAGTAAATCACAAAAACTAGCCAGGCGTGGTGGCGTGCATCTGTAGTTCCAGCTGCTTGGAAGGCTGAGGCAGAAGGATCGCCTATGCCCAGCAAGTTGAGGCTGTGGTGACCATGAGCGTGCCACTGCACTCCAGCCTGGGCCACGAGAGTGAGACTCCAACTCAAAAAAATTGTTAATTTAATTTAAAAAAATAAAAATAAACTAGTTATGGCTTTATTTTTTAGCATCCGTATTTCCCATAAGCACATAAATTCCTTGAATGCAGTGGCCGCTTCTATCACGTTCTTAGTGGTATCCTAGCAGTTAGCACATGGCCTTGCCAAAGCAAGGCTCCAAAGTATTTGATGAACCAAAAAAAGCAATTAGATGCCATTGTTTTCAGCCTCCAATTTCCCAGAACCATTGTCGCCTACTCCCAGCAAAATCTCATTTTTCAACTTCTTAATTCTAACAAGGAATAGTCAACTCACCTCAAAGTTAGCCCATCCTTTTACGACTAATACATTATCCCCTACCTTTTACGTGGGCTCTTTTAAACAAGAGTTTTCTGAAGAAAATTATCAAAGGACTGTCCTTGATGCTAATGAGCAATTTCAAGGTCAGGTGGAATTATTATTATAATTATTGTAATTATATTATAACAGGTACATCTGGGGGAGGCAGGAGCAATGGAGTAACAATGGGTGTATTTATTTGTTGGGAGAAGAGCTAAAGGAATTCTAATCATATCACTAAAGAGACTGTCCTCTCTTCCCACATGGAGAGCAAGTCATGCGGCCGAGGGTGCTCTACGTAAAAATGCATTCTAGTTAAATTTTATTCTTGTCAATTATCCAAGAGAAAATTGTGGGGTTTTTTATTTGTTTCATGGGTTTTATACAGGAAATTCAAACTGTAGCTTTCAGCCTTTCTCCTCCTGGGTCCTATATGCGTCTGCTTGAGCTACCATAACAAAGCATCATGTCTTCCACAACAGAAAATTTTCTGACAGTTGTAGAAGCTAGAAGTCCTACATCAAGGTGTTGGCAGGGTTGGTTTTTTCTGAAACCTCTCACCTTGACTTACACATGGTCTTCTTCTCCTTGTGTCTTCACACAGGATTCCCTCTGTACCTAAGTCCACATTTCCTCTTCTTGTAAGGACACCAGTCATATTGGATTAGGGCCCACCCTAATGGCCTCATTTTAATTTAGTTACCTCTTTAAAGGTACTACCTCCAAATACAATGACATTCTGAGGTAATGGGAGTTAGGATTTCAACATATGAATTTTGGGGAGAGACACCATTCAACCCACCTCAGTCACCCCTCTCCCAATATCCCAAGGTCTGTTGCAAGTTAAATTATCTACATTCAACCACAAGAAGCTACTCTGTGTTTAAAACTTACCTATTATACCATGAATTACAAACCCTTCTCGGCCAGCTGAAGATACCTCTGCATTTATTTACTTGTAAGTTTAAGAGTTAAATTATTTTATAAAGTGTGAATTTACCATTGTTGTTGTGCTTTTCCACTCATTGTTGTTGTGCTTTTTCACTCATTGTATATGAAATAACCATGAAGCAGGTGGAGCAGTCTGAGAAGATTATGGACAAGGACTTCAGATCCAGACTGCCTGGGTTTCAATTCTGACTCTGCAACTCATTAACTAGTTGACCATGTTAAACGTTAGCTATTACCTAATCTGTCCCTCAGTTTTCTCGTGTATAAACATGTAACTACATCACATGGTTATTAGAATTAAACGCTTTAATAAGTGCAAAGCAACTAAAACATTGTGCAGAGTACATATTTTATAACCACTAGCTATTGTTACCGTTGTTGTTAAAGCGCATTCCATGTTTAAGAAATATGTTCAAAAAGAGAATCAAATTCATCAATTCCAATCAGTGATATGCTTGATTTCAGTTTCGTGGTAAATGTCCTGATTTCTGATTTTCCCTAAAATGCCCCACTTCTTTCTGGTGCTACCAAGCTGTTTTTCAATAATTCTCTGTTATTAGATAAAAATAATGGTAATTTCAAGATGAGAGGATCATTCCAAAAGCGTAGCAGACTGAAGGGAGAAGTTTGCCACTTTGGAGCATAAGTGAATTCTAGGAAAGAAAGCATTTTCTCAAGGAATTTTTATATATTTATAGCACTATGTATATGATGAGCTCTTGATAAATATTTAAAGAGTAACAGTGATGAAGTTGGTGATGATTCACAAAAGGAAGAAGGAACTCAAAAATAAAAGTGACCTAGATTTTTTTTAAGTACCTATAAAAATAAAGACAATAAACCTAAAGAGAATTAAAGTATCTTTTGTCAATCATCTTATGAGCAACTAGAGGCAAGAGTGACTAAAATATTCTTGCAATGGAATAATTTTTAATTTTTATAGGTTTAAATTTATATGTCAGTTCAACAAGTATGTCTTGAGTACATATCATGTGCTCCTCCTATTGTAATGACAAAAAATGAAATGTGCCACTAGAATTGTAAAATGTAGAATATGACCACCAAAAATTGTATATAATATATACTCAGAATGTGTGTGTGTACCTGCCTGTACACTGCATGAACCAAGGGAAATGGCTGGAGGAGCAGCAACACTGATCTAGAAACCTGTATAACTCCATAAAATAACCCTGAGAGTGGTCACCAGTTGCCTGAAAGTCAAAAGACAGCCAGCAGAAGGAAGAGATAAGAGTAAAGGTGGGCATTGGGCATACTGAGAGAAGAAGCTAAAATCAAATTACTAGTCCAGCACATATGGAAGGTATTGTCTTCTCTACCTTCCTTCAGTAGGAAAAGATGAAACTGAATGAAAGAATGGGCCAAGAAAAATGAATCTCCCTAGAGGCTGAAGGAGCTAGAGGAGGCCAAAACGTAAACCCTAGAGAAAAGCAAGCTGCCAAGAACTGCAGGAATGCCCATCTTCCCAAGCGGCCCACAGGATCCAATGGCAACACTGGACTCAACGTCCGCAAATGTGAAGAACAGGCTTTGGCACACAAGCATGAGATGGTGGTCCTAGACACCATGACTGTGGAGAGTAAGAACAGGCTTTGGAGTCAACAGATCAAGGTTTGTATCCAGCTCAGCAGCTTACTAGTTAGTTATGTCGGCTTGAACAGATAGCATAGTTTCTGTAATCCTCTCTTGTCTAAAGCTCAGCAGTGTCTGGATTTCCTATGAGAAAAAGACGTGGGAACAACAGATCAGCACAACAGAGTGAGTTGATAATTTGGTTTTGATGAGAATCGGGGGTGGGCAGTATGGAAAGGAAAGACCAGGGTAGGCTTCCCTGAAGGGGCCACCATTGACATGAGTGCCAGATCTGAGTGGTGAAGAGTACATGGCAGGTGACTGAGGAGGGAAAGAACATCATAGTCCACACAAAATCCTGGACACTGTCCAGTATTTCCAAGAAACAGAACTGTGCGAATGTGAGAATATGAAATATAAAGGGACAGAGCTAAGCAAATGTCCATCACAGAGGACCTTTGAACCAGGCCAAGAACTTGGGAATTTTTCTTATAGCTGACAGACAGACGTCAAGTCATTTCTCTCACTCAAATCTTCTTGGGCCACTAAAAAGATTTATTTTTAATTATCTTTAAAAGAATTTAGAGTATTTTTTCAGGAGATTAAAATTAATAAATAAATTTTCTCTCACAAGGATGTTGTATTAGACTTGAAAAGAGGATTGTATATTATTCCCCTAATGTTTCTGTTGTCAAGTTACAAACAGAATCAACTATGTGTGGTTGTCAAAACCAAAGTTATAATTGAAATTTTCCTCACCTGATGTATATAATACTCTGGATTATTGGGCTTCTCTGTGCTCCAATATGCAAATAAATGATAGGTTCACAGAAAGACACACCACTGTATATGAATCCTTTAAAAATTACTAAAGATTTCTCCTAAATGTAAACCTTACTAGGGAAAATCATTATATTAGGTAATGATCATAATTAATAAAAGTAATAGTTAAAGGTGTTCAAAACTTGATGGAAAACAGAAGATTGGAGATAGAAGACTGTTAGACCAGCAACTCCATGACAGCTGTATGATCAGAGGGCATCATTTACAGATTCAGTGTGAATGCTGCCCCCTACAGGTGTTTAGTGTGCAACTTACATAGTAGGATGCAGAAACTGACCAATTCAGGGATTAGATTGCAAAACCTTGTGCTGCAGGAAAAAAAAAAAGTGGTGCTGCTGTAGAGATGTCTCATCGAAAGCTCCAAGAAGATAATTCCGGTTGTATGATGTTTAACCTCAATGAAGTTCATAAAGTCTAATTAATTACCAAGGCCAGCTGTGGTTTAGAGAGCCCTATGAATGCTCCCTGGGTATCTCTGACAAAGGAGCCAAAGGACTTGACTTTCCCAAGAGCCATTATTTAAAGAGTAAGAACAGTGGTAGTCACTTTCCTATTTTCTCCCCCTTGCTCTCTGGTTGAGAAGAATATCTAGAACAAAATTATTCTTCCTGTGATGAACCCAATAATTTTTAAGGTGTAGTTATTAAGTAGAGGATGACAGAAATGATTCAGTCTGGCTGATGTAACTGTGACTTAGCAGCAAAGAATATACTTTTCACTATTTAAAATTGTAATGTTCACACTGATGGTGTTTGTAATCATTATATTGCTTATGCATTTTTATGTTTTTCATGAGAATAAGAATATATTTAGTTAACCAAAACCTCAGGAAAATTTCATCCCTCTATTCTTGCTATTATTATGTCTACACATATTATTGCAGAGCTTACTATGAGTGGGATTAACAAATGGGTTATTTAATATACGAAACAGGAGCCTATGTTATAACACACACTTTAGATACTTATAATTGTTCTTTTTGATGCCATTTTTCCTCTCTCAACTAAAATATATTATAGATAAAGGAGAATAAGAAGGAAGTTGCTGGTGTTTTCCCTCTCTGGTTTCAGAGCACATGTAAAAACTCTCTGGGCTGACTCAGAGGATATACAATATACATTGCTAAGAATCTTTAGTCCTGTTTATTCAGATGTAATACTAGGATATAGTTATTACTAAAACATACATTTTTATTGAAAGGAAATTTATATGCTGGCTTCCTTTTTAGCAATCTTTGATATTGGTTTCTTGGTTGATATCAAACTAACAATCAACAAGAGCCTGCTTCCTACAACATGTGTAATAAGTGTGGAGAACCATCTAGAAGGTAAGGGAATGAGGAAGTGGTGTGCAACCAGCCATGATTTCACCAGCAAATAAACTCTATGTAGCTTTCAAATTTCTATGGGACTGTTCCAACGTGTGTCCAAATTGTGCCCATCCAACCAGTTCAGAGGAATACACTTCTGATTCAATAATGAACCCAGGTTATACTTTTAGGGCATCCAGTATATTTTAAATGCATATGAAAAACACATCTTTTAATGCATGCTTAAGAAAAGAAGCTTGGCTTTCTGAGACTAAATTTGTTTGTAATTGGTTGGAAACTTCTTCGTTAGTCCAAGAAATTGATAATTCCTAGGCAACAGATTCATGAACTAATTTTGTTTTACTTGTTTCATAATGCCAGCTGCTGATCAGCAGACAAATGAGAGTCCCAGAATATTCCAGTTGATTAAGAGATACCTCTGAGAGATTTGGATTACAATATTTTTTTCCTGGAATGCATTGTAAAGCAATTTAAGAACTTTCCATCCCTGGGTACAATTGACTTAAAAGTCCATTGAGAATAGTATCTTTTAAATAACACTCCAAGAGTTTAGCTATTTTTAGAACACATAGCTTTGTCCTGGCAGACTTACAAACCCAATCCTGAAAGGTTAGTATATTTTACTGCCTATGAAGGATTCTCTTCAGTTAGAGAGAAAACTTACTCTTTTTTCTGAAACACTGAAGCATCTCCCTAATAACTTGATAAGCTTTACACAAAATCATGCAATAATGCAAAAGTCTAAGACTTGATTCCAAGTCATGGTAGTGTGACAGGGAGTCTTTTCTTCCAGAAGTTACCTTCTTTCAAAACATTAATATAATTATTATAATTATAATGATGATGATAATTATCCATGTATGTTGCCTTATTCAAATAGTTTTCTAAACAGTTACGTGTGAATTTTTTTATGAATCTAGACTTATTATTAAACCTCCAAGTGGATTTCTTTTTCAAAGAATCTATAATTAGTCTTTTCTTAAGGCTGTTAATATTTTCCTTAAAGAGGAAATTCAGTTATTAATTTTTCTGCTTTAGTAGATAAGAATTTTTACTTACCACAGATGCTTTTAATATCAAAATTATATGGAAGGTAATAATGCAAAACTGTTTTGCAAGAAGTGAGAAATAAGAAGAAAAAAAGGTGTACTCCTTTGACCTGTGACATAAGCATCTCATATATGATGTGTATTTGAACACACTGAATGTACTTGAAATAAGAAAGGCTAACTAAATTTAAAAATAACTACTTCTGAATGGAGGGAAAATTATCCTTGCCTATTACAATCTTTTTGATATGACTTTAAAAGAGTAGCAACTAATTTAACTATTCTCAACATAAACTATCCTTTATTTACATTTGTATATACACACACAGAAGAGGAAACCAAAAAAAAAAAAAACCCAGAATTTATTTATAAAAAATTTTGTATTTATTCTTACATATTTAAACTTCAGTCACCTTCAAAGTATTCTCTATTTGATACAAGACAACACCTATCGAGATGCTTGTTCCACTGCCCAAAACAGTTTTTGAACTCATCAATTTTGATACCTTTTAGTGCTTCTGCTGTTTTTGTTTCACCTTTTCATCTGGGGAACAAAAAAAGTTGCTCAGGACAAGATTGGATGACTTGGGAGGGTGGGGTACTGGAGTCAAGCTGGTTTTTAGTCAAAAACTGTTGAACACAGAGCAGTTTGGGCAGATGTGCTCATAAATCACCCATCATGAAATGGGCAAAGGCATTGAAATAATCTTCCCCCCGCAAAAAAAAAAAAAATTCACTGAAGCCAAATGCAGCCTCTCACAGCACTAACCAGATACACTGATGCTAATGGGTTCCTAGAACATTTACCTAGTGGGAGAAGCTTGAACTACAAGGGGCCCGCCCTCCAAAAAATAATTCTGTTTTTTTGGGGTCCCCCCCATAATTATCCGTTCAGAGAAGTGAGCTCACTTTCCTCTGATTGGGTTCAAAATGAGGAAATTGGATATATCCCATTTTTTTCTTTGTTGAATAACCAGGTCTGAAAAGAAGATCATGTCTGTAATACCTACAAGGGCCATAAGAATGACACAATTTTATTACCAGTGTTTTCTTTCCACTTACACTCGTATCATTGTAGAAACAGTTAAATTAGAGTTAAGATATCAAAAGTACCTTAGCTAAAACTCAGACTAAGAGCCTGTGTGTAAAAAAACACATTTTCTCTAAAGAAGCTTTTCCTGTGAGAAATGTACGACTTTCCAAAACTTCACAAGTTGAAGCAAAGTCCTCTGGTCTGTGATACATCTATTCATTAGGATCCTGCCACTTTTGAATTATTCAGAGTCATTATAAAATGCAGCTTTCATCTGAAAAAAAAAAAGTACCTCCAAGAGCTACTAAATTTAGTTCTACTGGAGATAAAGTAAAGTGGTGTGTGCTTCCATAATCATGTCAACAGCTTGACTTTTATCTCTATTAAACTCCTGGGCAGCACAGCAGGAAGGCAGCCACCCAAGGCAGAAATCTGGACACCATGTAACCAGCCTGCTTATTGCAAAGAAGCATTAGTAATCTATTTGAACTGCCCTATATTGTTGGACAGGAGCTGTTTGAAATAATGTTTTAAGATTCTGGCTTTTTTATTATTATAGATGCATTAACTATACTTTTTTTTTAAATGTACTCTTTTATCTAACACTATCACAATATTCTCTACTATATAACTGTGTGTGTGTGCGTACACATACCTTTCAGGCTTTAAGTTGTAGAAATTTTTAAAAAATCAAGTATATACATCCTTCTCTGCAACTATACGCTGTTGAATAAATTTTATAGATACACATGGACATAAAATGCTGCTGTAGATTATTTTTTAGAAGATGGGTGAGTAAATCCATTTGTAATTAGCAACATGATTCATGGTCAGATTTGATATAATAACAAATTAGCTATCATGATAATAAGTGGTAATTAAATGAGCAAGGCAGAAATTCTAGAACTCCCCAGACCATGCTGGGGAGGTCCAGCACATCTCTATCTTGATTTGTTTTCTTTTCACCATTATTTCCAGATTGTTTTGGCAACCACACTCAAGTATCAAGATACAAGGCAGGGTTCTGGAATCTATGAAAGGCTAAAATATTTACTCTCCACTGAATGGGTACTTCCCCATGCAAGACTTCCCTGATCTCTCCCAGTAGATCAGATTTCATTGCATACTCTCACAGTATCATGCCACATCTCCTTTAAGGTACTCATCACAATGACAGATTTAACATGCATTGTGTGATTGGCAAATGACTGCCTCCCCCACTAGACTGTCAACTCCATAAGGCCAGGGGGCCATATTTTTATTCATCACAGTACATTCCCAAGCACAAAGTCTAGTACCCAGTAAGGATTTAATAGATATAGTTGTTGAATAGATGAAATTCTGTTTCACCAAAAATAAAATATTTAAATTACTATTTGCTAATTTATGGATTAGAAACCTTGTTCATGCTTTGCATCTTTTTTTTATAAATATTTAAGTGGAAATGAAGTAATTTCTTGAGGTGGGAGAGAAGGGTCTTTATTCTGCATTAATAAGCAGTTCTGCACTAATAAGATTCTGTGTGTCTAGGAGTACATTTTCAAACACCTAGTCCAAGGATAAATCTATCAGACAACTTATAATGCCCAGGGAGAGATGCCATAGTTTCAAAATGTTTCCTCTTCACTTCATAAGGCTGAATAATATTTGTGTGTGTGTATAATGATAATGGCATTGACACATGAGATTTAAGCTATTTTTCTAGAAGCAATCCATCCATTCTCTCTCTCCTGCACCCACCTTCTTCCTGGTAATCAAAGACATGCATTGTAAGGTCACTGGCTAAGATCACAGGTGACTCTGGGCTTGCTAGTCTCAGTGAGACTAAACCAGTTGCCTCTAGACTCAGCCTCTCAGATTGACCTCAGCCCTGCTTTGCCCTTCCCACTTGCTTTTACCAAACATTTCCAGCCTGACAGATACCATAAGTGCCAAAATTCTAACATTGTTTTTTAAATGTTTAATAGACAAAAAAATTAAAATACATTTTACAATAAAATGAATATTAGACAAATAAATGTTTTCTAGAGAAGACACAAACTAGATTCTTCTCTAACAGTTGATAAGGACAGATTTGGGGGATCTGAGCTGCAGACCTGGGGCTGTGGAGGAGGGGCAGGTACATGAAGGGGAGTGTGGTCTTTGTAAAGTTTTTGCCACAGGCATGGCTCTTAAACTTCCTCTTTCTCATCAAGAAGTGGCAGCAGGCAACGTCCAGACTAAAAGCCGGTGACTGCAAAGCTGTCCAAGAGAAACAAGAGGAGGCTGGCTGAGTTCTCAGGGGTCCAGGGTCTGACCCTCCGCTTTGGTATGTTTGTTGTTGTTTTGTTTTGCTTTCATGGTCTCAGTGGTATCTGTCCAAAGGCTCAACTGCAATGCATTTACTGGGGTGGTCAGGCCCTAGGGAGCTGATTCATGCTAACCAAGATTATAGGATAGGAACCAAAAAAAAGGGAAGTCAACTGATTCATTTGCAAAGAGAAATGTGACTACATTTGGGACAAGTTATGTCACTCAGTTAGCCTATTCTATTTTCAGTAGAAAAGTCATACACTTGGGTTACTTATGCATTAATTGTACTTTTTTAAAGTTACCCTTTTGTCTAATTCTAACACTAATATGCTATACTATATAGCTCTCTTTCTCTCTCTCTCTCTCTCTCACTGCATCTTTTGAGCTTTAGATTGTAGAAATCTCTCAAGAAATAAGCTGTTGTTTTAAGCCATCGAGATTTTCAGACTTTGGTTACCACACCACAACCTAGCATATCTCCATTGATTCCGAAGCAGACAGACTTTGCTTTATGTTTCTCAACATTGATAATAATATCAGTATTAAGAATTGTTTAGCCGGGCTCGGTGGCTCAGCCTGTAATCCCACGCCTTTGGGAGGCTGAGGTGAGTGGATTGCCTGAGCCCGCGGGTTCGAGACCTGCCTGC
>NW_007257561.1:222202-245419 GCF_000164805.1 Carlito syrichta
CCGGAGCCCAGCAGGTCGAGGCTGCGGTGGCCGGGAGCGGCCACTGCACTCCAGTGTGGGCGACAGAGTGAGACTCCAACCAAAAAAAAAAAAAAAAAAAAGAATAGTTTAACACATTCTTGTCATTGTGTGTCTGTTTCTAGACGCTGTAAATATCTGTTCTTTTCTGAATAGTTGGCTCAGGAGGAAGCCTGGCCTTTCTCCAGCTTCTACAGCAACAGCAGCCAGCAACTACCAGAGACATCACTGGGAAAGTTCTCAATGGACGACATGGAACAACACTGGGCATGTTCCTTCTTTACATACCCTCATGGCCTTTCCCAGGGGCATGGTCACCATGGCTTCCAGAAGAGCCTGGTTTGATCCTCCCCAACTGTTCCACTCCCCCACAGTAGATTATAGAATGATTTAAAATACCTATGGCCAATAGTTGAGGGTAGCCCCATGCTTGCTCTCACTCAGTCTTTCAGAGATGGACACCACTCCTCATTCTTCTTATCCTATTATTCCATCATCTCATTTCCCATCTTCTCTTGTCTCTCAGCAAGAAGCAGAGACTTCAAATGTGTTTTCAGTCCTATTAGAAAACACATTTCCACACTAACATTCATGAATTTCCTTTATATACCAAGAGTCCCTAGAGCTGTAAGGGCTTGAAATGTGGGGATTCGATGATGGAATTCACCTGGATTAGAAATACAAGTACCCAAGGAGGAGAAGTGAGAAGCTTCAGCCTCTATTCTTCCTGAGAAAAATGAAATTGTTGTTAAGATAAAAGCAGAAGGAACAAAGGCATAAACAGTGAAAAAACAAAAAAGTTTGGTAGAAAAAGAATAACTATATCTACTAAAACATAAATCTACAAAAGCAGCCCAGTTTTATGTCAGACACTAGAATGCATTCAATTATAAGCTGAAAACACATCCAGGGAAAGTATAAATACATATTTAATAGGAGTGATCATTGATGAAGTAATTGGTTTATTCATTTTTTTCATTTACTGCATACCATTCAATCAATGAAACTCATGAACAAGTAAGAAGTCAGCTACTCTTTAACCCTTTTATTTCTTCTTTAACCTCTAACTATCACCTACTTCACAGCATTTTCTTTGTAATAAAATGTTTATTAATTGTATTTCTTCAGCATTATTTTTATATATCCCTACTTGACACTTCTAGAATCCACTAAAATTAACTTTTTCATAAAACTTTAAAAAATGTAAAGATATTAAAGTTCAGTTTCTAAAAACAGCCAACAGGCCAAGTTAGAAAAATATGTATTGGGAAAGTTCACTAAAATGCTACTCTCAGGATCTTTCTCATTTCAGTTTTATAGATGTGACAACCCTACAATGAAGTTCTTTACGGTACTTAAAAAGTCAAATCAGGATGGAGTTCAAGACTTTATTTTTATTTTTTATTTCTTTGAGTAGGAGTTGCACTCTGTCTCCCAGGCTGGAGTACAGAGGCACTGGTGCTACTTCAGCCTCAGCCTCCCAAGTTTATTGTAGAGACGAGGTCTTACCAAGTTGCCCAGGCTGGTCTTGAACCCTTGGACTCAGGCAATCCTCTCGCCTCTACCTCCCAAAGTGCGGGGATTGTAGGTGTGAGTCACTGCACCTAGTGAGTTCAAGACTTTAAATGAATTCCACTTCAGAGAAATAGTGTTTTTATTGGATACAGTATAAGTTCAGATCTCACTCCCAAGAGATCTTCAGATCTCTCATGAGTGAAATACTTCTAAAATTAATAACAATTCACTGTAATATTTGACTATGTAGGTAAAGTTGTAGTATCTCTTTCTGGAAGCCTTAAAGACAGGAAAAGAAATCCTGTTTTATGATTTTAATATTATGTCAAACCTCTATGGTTTGAATGTTTGTGACCTCTCCAAAATTTGTGTTGGAATTTAATACCAATGCAACAATATAAAGAATGAGGTCATTATAGGCCATGAGGGCTCTGCCCTGGTGGATGGGGTTAGTGCCTTATAAAAAGGCTGGAGGGAGCTAACTAGACCCTTTTATCCTTCCATTCCTTCCTGCATGTAAAGACAGCATTCCTTCCCTCTGAAGGAAGCAGCAAGTCACCATCATGAAAGCAGAGACCATGCCCTAACCAAACAGCCAACCTTTCAGCACCTTGATTTGGGACTTCCCAGTCTCCAGAATTGTGAGAAATAAATTTCTGTGGTTTATAAATTACCCAATCACAGATATTTTGTTACAGCAACACAAACAAACTAAGACACAGAATTCATTTTTTAAGGATATCATGGAGAAAAAAAAAAGGAGCGAAGGGACTATGAATGTGTGAAGGTAAAATAAAATGGGGTTATCTTGATCCAAAGATTACCTTGAAAAGGTACTGAGGACTGAGTCATTGAGACATTCATTGTCATATCATTCCAAATAAACACAGTGGCTATTTAAGGAGATAATTTTGTGTACATCAGTGATAGAAAAAAAGGGAGAGGAAAATGACTGTTAGAGTTGGATATAGATATATGGCCAAAGTGTGGGGAAATGCAAAAGATAAGCTAAGCAAGTCCCTCCCCGCACCCGTGTTTGGTGTTAGAATGTGAATAAAAGAAAAACACATGTATGGGAGTTTCCAGGGCCATCCTGTGCTCAGTCTTTTTTTTTTTTTTTTTGAGTAGGAGTCGCACTCTGTTGCCCCGGCTAGAGTGCAGTAGCATGCTCATGGCCACCATAGCCTCAGCCCACTGGGCTCAGGCGATCCTTCCATCCCAGCCTTCCAAGTAGCTGAAACTACAGGCATGCACCACCACATCCAGCTAATATATATATATATTTTTTGAGTTGGAGTCTCACTCTGTCACCCAGACTGGAGTGCAGGAACTACAGGTGTGCAGTACCACACCCGGCTAATTTTTTTATTTATTGTAGAGATGAGGTCTCGCCAAATTGCCCTGCGGGCTCAGGCAATCCACTCACCTCGGCCTCCCCAAAGCACAGGATTACAGGCTGAGCCACCGAGCCCGGCCCAGCTAAGATTTTAAAAATTTATTGTAGTTGCCAAGTTGCTCAAGCTGGTTTCAAACCCCTGGACTCAAGCCCCTTGCTTCTGTCTCCCAAAGTGCTGGGATTACAGGCATGAGCCACTGCATCCAGCCAATGTTCAGCCTTCATTTTCTGTCCTGAACTCTGGAAAATTTTGGACAGTGTAATTATCATTTAGATTCATTATACTGTAGACTTATTCATCTTTCTCTTTGCAAATTTTTCTCCAACTTCTCTGTCATTTTAAATATCAGATCAACTGCTGAACTGCAGAAAACGCAAAGTAAAGAATTTATTTTTTAGTCTCAGCTCAATTTGCTCTAAAGCCACTGCCCCTTTCCAGCCCACCACGCTGCCAACCCACCATTTTGTTGTGGGCACAGTTCCCATTTTTTCTAGCTCCCTCTTTACTTGCAAATTACACAGGAATTAAATATTTTTTAAAATGTGAACTTACATATTTAACCAATATTGGTTGAGTCACACTCTCCCACTCCAGAGAGTGGAGAATACTTGTCTAAATCATGCATAAAGAAACTTTATCAGAAGGCAATGCAGAATTTTACAGGCAAGCCCTGCCATATCCTCTTAATTCAGTGACTATGTCTTACCAGGGTGGTTATTACTCATTCAACCAATTGTAAGCAAGGTAAGTTGGCACTAGTGAACTTAAGAAAAAGAGTATTACTGAAAGACTGTAAGAAGCTCAGTAGCAAAGTTGGAGAACCAAGTAGGGACTAAGTGTTTCGGAGCTAAGATATAAGAACTAAAAGAAGAGTCTTTTAGAGGAAGGTGTCTTCTCAGAGCAGCACTACTGGAATAAAAAGTCTCCAACAGAACCCAGGCTCTTTGTCTCTCAGCTAATAATTCAAATTCCACGGAAACCATTTGTCCAGCTCTTGGGAAAAAGACACCTGATTAATGGACCCCAAATTCAATGGGAGAGAGAAAGGAGCTATTGGAAGTTTGGAAAAGTCCACTATTCTTGTTTAAGTTCCTGGTGCTTGAGCTGAAATACCAGCAGCTAGTGGATAAGCTATCATAATAGAAGATCAATTCTGTTTTAGCAGCTCTGACTTGGAATAATTTGAACAGCATTTGCTCAGCCATGTCTAGCAATCAACTCCTGCCACTAAACCAAACAAACATGTAAACAAACCTCAGAAAACTCTAAGTGGGCTTACATCAGAAGTTAACAAACAAACAAACAAAACCCTTATTTGTCAGGGTCATCCTTACCTGGCAAATAAACAAACAAAAAATAGTATCTAATATATACGTTCTCTAGTTTTATGTGCTGTGACTTAGATCTTTTGTACTGTCTCATTTAATTCTCACAAAATCTGGGACATAGGTATTATTACCACCCTCAGGGAGATTACATAATGTGGCTAAAGTCTCACTGCTATCAGGCAATCTACACATAAAGCCTGCACTCTTATCCCTGCACTAGGCTGCAGGGACTCAATGGGACTCAGTCACACAGATAGTGTTTCACAGGGGGCAAGAGAGTGTAGTGGTTAGAGCCACAGACATGAGTAAAAAAATCTCAGGTCTGCCACTTACAAGCTGTGTGACACCTTGAGGCAATAAATTTAAATCTCCCTAAGCCTCAATTTCCCTACCTACAAGGTGGAGAGAGTCACATCAGGGTCAGCATACATTGTTGCGGAAAGAAAGGGGAAATGTGTATAAAGTTCCTACCCTTCATATGCTGGTCACATATGAAGTGCTGAATAATCACTAGCCATGATTAGTTACATGCCTGTCTCCCCTTAGAGACTAGTCTGGGAGGCCCAGGTAGTACTCTTGGTATCTGTATCCCTAACACCTTTCTCAGTGACTGGCCCATTAGCAAGCCCACTTAAAATCTGCTGGACAGAAAATGTTTGCATCAGGGTCCATGGCATCACTGCCATGACATACTTTAGGATTAAAATGAGCTCTTCTTATAAGGCTGTGGCTTCAGATCATTTTGCCCCTTATGCCAATGATGCCTTATCCATGCCCCCACCCTCCCACCCATCCACCCATTGCCCTCAGACTATTCACTTCAGGAGGTCAAGATCTGTATCTCTTTTGTTCTCTAATGACAAATAAATAAATAGTAAGAGTTTCACAAATATCTGTGGATTTAGTTTTCTTTTGGGGGGGTGGGTAAAGGGGGTATTTTTAAATGGGTTTAAATTTTACAAATACACCAAAGACTCATATAGTGCTGCCGGCATTGGATACAATCCTGGGCCATAAGTCTGTATACTTCTTTGCAACTGGTCCTATAAGGGCAGAACCCTTCATCTCGCCTTTATTGTTGACTATGGTCCCCGCATTATCTTCAAAAAAAAGAAACATGCCATCTTTTCTCCAGTATGATTTTCGCTGTGGAATGACCACTGCTGGATGTTCTTTCTGAGCTCTGATTTGCCTTTCTTGACTGTGGCCCTCACCTTGTCACTCACACCAGCAGCAGGAAGTCTGTTCAGCCATCCCTTGATCCCCTTCATGGAAATGATACACAGATTTTTGGCTCCTGTGTTATCAGCACAACTGATCCCAGCGCCTACTGGAAGAGCCAGGGAAATTCGAAATTTCACACTGGAGGACCCACCACATCCTCGCTTTGACATCTTGAATTCCAGAAAAGACTGAATTTTCAATAGACATTTGTAACATGTCTTACTGTATCTCCAGCCCTTTCACATAGACATATGCAGCATCTCGGCAAAGCAGGTTAAAGACACAGGTTTGGAGTCAGACTGTCCGAGTTCCAACTCCAGCTCCACCCTTTGCTAGCTGAATGACTTTGGGAAGTATAAATAAGCTTTCAATGTCTCAGTTTTCCCTCCTGTAAAATGGGAACAATAACAATATTAAGTTGTTGTGAGTATTAAACTGTTCATTTGGCTGGGTGCAGAGGTTCACACCTATTAATTCCAGCACTTGGGGAGGCTTACATGGGAGGATCACTTGAGGCCGGGAGTCTGAGACCAGCCTGGGCAACATAGTGAGATTCCTCTCTACAAAAATAATAAAAATAATAATAATTTGCCAGGCATGGTGGCATATGCTTGTAATCCCAGCTACATGGGAGGATCACTTGAGCACAAAAGTGAGGCTGCAGTAAGCTATGAACAAGTCACTACACTCCAGCCTGGGTGACAGAATGAGACCCGGTCTCCAAAAAATATAATAAATTAAATTAAAAAATAAATTGTTAATTCACATAAACTTCATAAAACAGTGTCTGACACATACTAAATGTTCTTTAAATGTCAGCAAATATTAATTTTGTTTGTAGCTGTTTTTATCCCATCACACTGTCTTGAAGAAATTATTCTGACTGCCTAAATCATCTCTCCTTTCATGTAAGAAAATATAAAAAGTGGCATCTTTACTTCAAAATCCTAAAATTAATTTGCAGCAGAGAATAAACCATAGTCTCAAAAAACTGATTTCCAAAGACATTTTCAAAAAGAAATGTATTTATAGGGGCCATTCTTAAACTAAAAATCCTAAATGACCCCAGATATTCTGAAGTTTGTCTCTTCCAAATCAGTTGTATTAGAAAACTCCCCAGCAACATTTGTCATTATTCTTTCCACAAACAAGAACAGCCATATTGACATGAACAGACGTGTTCGTATGAATAAAAACATACATGAACAAACACCAGACAATGGAATTAGGACTCACACACAAGCCATCCCCTGCCTTCACCACAAACCTCATTGTCCTATTAAGGCAAAAAGTATGTCAGTCCCAGAATGCACCTCCCATCTATTAGACCATGAATCTAGCGATCAAGCCACACATTACTTAAACACTGAAATCACCATATTTAAACACAGTGCTTCCCTACACAGTGGGGAGATGAGGAAGAGAAAAATAAAGGTTGAGTGTTTCATATACCTTCAATACTGTAATGTTCCAAGCAAAGCTCTCAGTTGCCTTGTTGAGTTTTCTTCCTTTCAAGCCTTCTTTTGCCCCCAGATTATGAAGTTCTTCATGGAACTCCATCCCTTTGAAAAAAGAATGCATTAGGACTCTTAACATTCATTTCAGAAAAATGAGCATTTTGTTATGAAAATATTATCAGTAACATATAATTTCATGTTAAAATAATTATTAACATTTAATAAATGTATTTAAGTTATAAAGTTATTTATTATTTACTTAAAATATATTAATTATTTATGAAAATATTATATTTTAATAAAAAATTCCTGTCCTCTCATCATTTCTAAATCCCTAAATTGAATTCTCCTTTTCATTCTGTTCATCCCACCAAATAGCTGATACTAGGGACAAACTAACAAAAATCAATGCATGAGGCTAAATTGTATTTTAAACAGCCAGGAGCTGGAAATAAAGACATGGCAAGCAAAGAGGCAAATACTTCCAACGGGTTGCATCCACCTTGGTTGGCCCCTTCCTGGTTTTTGCAAGAAATGGTGTGATGTATGAATGGCGGTCACATGTGAGGGGCACACGTGTCTTCCTCGTCTTTCTGAACAATTCCCATGGCTAACAGTAGGCCACACAGATAACATTCAGTTATTGGTAATGCTGATGCACAATAAAAAAGTTTTCTTAGAAATAGCATTCCTGGACTGGTTACAATGACTCATGTCTGTAATCCCAGCACTTTGGAAGGCTGAGGAGAGAGGATTGCTTGAGCCCAGGAGTTCAAGACTGGCCAGGCAAACCCTCACCTCTACAAAAAAAAATTTTTTAAAATTAGTTAGGCACGGTAGCATGCACCTGTAGTCCCAGCTACTTGGAAAGCTGAGATGGAAGGATTATCTAAGCCCAGGAGGTAGAAGTTGTAGTGAGCCGTGATCATGCCACAGGACTCCAACCTGGGCGAAGAGAGTGAGACCTCGAATCAAAAAAAAAAAGTTTCTGGAAACAACGAAGTGTTTTAGACTTGGGAGTGGCCTTAAAAGTACTTTTAGTTCAAACCATTCACTTAAGCTTGAATACTATAAAAAACAATCCTCATCATCTGTTTCTTCAGGATTTGTCTTATAATCTTACGAATAGACATCATGTTCTTTTATGAAAAGCTCACTCCATCTTTGGAAAGTTGTGACTGATACTGAGCCAAAATCTCCTTCCCTGGAACTTCTGCTCCTTGGTGCTAGCTGGACAGAAGCCAGCAAGGTCGAATCTCTTTTCCACGGTGCAGGCCTTTCAATATTTGAGAGAGGATAAATGGATAAAATCTCCTCCAGTCTTCTCCAGATGAAACATTCTCACATGATTCAGCTTACTCATGACACTTCTCTAGGGAAAGGCATCTAGGCAGGGCCACTGCCATGTCCAATTTCCTAGAGTTAAACTCTGTGATAACCTGGACCCAGGAGTGAACACTGTACTCAAAGTGGACTTGAAGCAGCCCATACAAGGTGGGGACTTAGCACCATTCTCCTCGTTCTAGGGACTCTACTGTCATGATGTACCTGTGGCCACATCACAAACTCTGCACCTGGTAAAGAACATGACCATGGAACCCAGGCTCATGTCCTGGTTCTGCCACTCACTAGCTATGTGGGTCTGAGCAAGTACCTGAAACTCACTGGGCTCCAGTTTCCTCACTGGTGACACAGTGGTTAACCAAGAAGGTTTACCTCATGGGATTAAGGGGAAGATTAAATGAGGCAGTACATATCAATCTCTCAGAGCCGAGCCTGGGATCATATAAGTTATTCTTTTTGTTTTTCCTGTCAACAGAAACGTCTAAGCCTGCTGGTCAGTAATGAAGGGCATCATTGAAAAAATTTGGTCTGGGGTCAAAGGTCAGCTCCAGCACATGTTGATGTGGGGATCTTGGGTATTTCACCCAGTCTCAGAATCTCAGGTGCCTCTTCCATAAGTTGGATATAATGATTGTTACTGTGCAGAAATGTCATGAGGCAAGATAATAGATGCACTTAGCATATCATATGCATGTGTACCAAGCAATTGTCATTGTTGCCATCTTCTTTATCATCATTATTATTGTGCATGTGGACAGAGGAGCAAATTTATCCAGGAGATAAAAGCCCAGGGGTGTGGATAAAGATGAACATAAATAAACAGAGGTGTTTCACAAGGATATGTGACCCATCCTATCTTTAAAGAAAGAACAAGTCTAAACTCTAAACTGGGGATGAGTAAATGGGGCAAAACCTAGAAGACTAATAGGATTATGGTTCAAAATATAAAAATGAAGTGGGTTTTAAGGGGCCATGTGGAACCATAGCTTCCATACCAGCAGTGGAGGGTTTTGACAGGGTCCCATATCACAAAAGTGGATTCAGAAGCCCTCATCCTTCCAGACATCTTCACACACCCACCCCTACTCAATATACACACATACAACCCACCTATTATCCCGTAGGTTTCTTCTGAGCCAAACAAAAACTAAAGTGTAACTTAAAGTATAGTTATACAACACCATAAAATACTTGAATTTTAAGAGAAAAAAACATGTAGTTTTTGAAAACAAATCTGTCAAGAATTATTATGGTTTCTAAACAAAATGGAGAAAACAAACCACAAAAAAAAAGATTACCTGCTTTCTGACACTGTATAATCTTTTCCTGGACTGTGTCTGCCATTTCTATGAGAAACCGGCTCTCTTGAATCATCTGTTACAAAATAAACATCAGAAAGGTGGTTGTCAGAAATCCTCAAATTGGCTCATTGGAAAGATGACTTACAGAGAGACCCATGTGATACTTCACCCATGGTCTCAACCACAAGAGATGGGAGAGGGCAGGAGAATCTCTGCTCCAACCCCTGTCCATTGTAATGCTGAGGCTAGTGTTCACTTCCTACTGATTGATCCAGTTGTGTAACTTGTGTGGCACACAGTGGGCACCACATAAATAACTGTCAAATAAATGCAAACATGTTATTTAAGTCCTAGATCATATTCATAAATATGAGGTCTGATAATTAAGTTTGCGAACTCATCCTAGAAAAAGTGCTACATACCTCATTGCTGAATATCACTAAGGTCACCTTCGAAGTGCTCCCCTTGGGAAACTATGCACCGACACCAGCGCCTAGTCTATCTGTGAAGCAATTTTGAAACTCTTTTTCTAGAATGACCATCAGCACTGTCGTCATATTACCTTTGATGCCCTGAATGTCATCCAAATGTCTTCCTTTCAATATTTTCTTTATCTTCAGGTAAAGGAGAAAGTCACTAGGGGTAAGATCAGGTGAGTAGGAAGGGTGTTCCAATACAGTTATTTGTTTACTGGCTAAAAACTTCCTCACAGAGAGTGCTGTGTGAGCTGGTGCATTGTTGTGATGCAAGAGCTCCTGCAGGACCATTTGTGCACACACCTTTCTCATGCCAAGAATTTCAGTTAAGATTTTCCTTTCTTTTTTTTTTTCTTTTTTTTTTTTGAGTTGGAGTCTCACTCTGTCACCCAGACTGGAGTGCAGTGGCCGCTCCCGGCCACCGCAGCCTCGACCTGCTGGGCTCCGGCGATCCTTCCGCCTCAGCCTTCCAAGTAGCTGGAATTACAGGCATGCACTACCACACCCAGCTGATTTTTTTGATTTATTGTAGAGATGAGGTCTCGTTGCCCAGGCAGGTCTCGAGCCCGCAGGCTCAGGCAATCCACTCACCTCAGCCTCCTAAAGGCGCGGGATTACAGGCTGAGCCACCGAGCTCGGCTAGGATTTTCCTTTTTTTATTGATATTTATTTGGTCTGCTACACTTCTCACAGTTAACCAATGATTTTGATGCACAATTGGAAGAATTTTTGCAATATTTTCATCAGTTCTGCTTGGTACTGGCCATCCTGTCCTCTCTTCATAAGTGATGCTCTCTGTCCCCTCAGAAAAGCATTTAATCCACTTGTACACTGCCATTTTCTTCATGGCAGTGTACAAAAACTTGGACTAACATGTTCCTGATTTCACGTCCACTCTTGCCAAGTTTAACAAGATATGTAACATTTGTTTGTTGGTCTAATTCAAACTCTGACATTCTCATGACAACAGCTCTGATGGTCATTCCAGGAAGAGTTCCAAAATTGCTTGATGGGTGGAGTAGGCACTGGCGTTGGTGCATAGTTTCCCCAGGGGAGCACTTCGAAGGTGACCATAGTGATATTCAGCAATGAGGTATGTAGAAGCTTTTCTAGGATGAGTTCGCAAACTTAATTATCAGACCTCATGCCTCTGATTCCACCCCCTTGCCCCAAAGAATACAGCAACATCAAGGCAAGTGGTATTGGAACGCAATAGCACTGAGAAACAGAATAGATAGGGTTCTTGGCCCTTACAGAAGCAGCCAAATATCACCTTTATAAGTGTTTTCTGCTCCATTTCATCCTCCCTGCCTTTTCCTTATTCCCCTCTACCAACACCACCAAAAAAAAAAAAAAAAAATGAAGTATCTCCCATTTTCTCCAAGTTCTCTTTAAGCTCCCTTTACAGTGCTCAGAGCTGGGTTTGAAGTTCTACTCAGCTACTGGTCAGTCTAGTCCTTCCCATCTCACTCCTTCCTAATGCCACTACCAGAGGCATTTTCCAAAAGCACAGCACTAGGTATTAATAATTCCTGGCTTTGTCATTTTCCCCTTGCTTATTGAAATGAAGTAAGATTTTTCTAAGCTAGAGTTTATGTGCCTTTTTGCGCAGGCCCATTTGCCTCAACAGCCTCTCCCCCAACGATGTTCCATTTGTCCTAGGAAGTGTGATTGATCACACTTCCCTAGAAGCACCTTACTTGCTCTTCCTTCCACCCATGTCTTTCTGATAGGGAAGTCTTCTCAAGTCATCTCTCCCGGTCAAAATCCCACCAGGCCTCAAAGCTCACTGCAATTGGTTTCCCAATTTCCCCTTCGTGCTCCTTCTCACTCCCCAAATTCCCAGAACATTCTGTATTCTGGGTCTGTTCACAGAATCTCTTACTTTTATCTGAAATTATATTTACTGTTGACCTGTATTTTCCACTTTCTCACTTGTCTAGTAAATTGTAACTCCAGAAGAGTAGAGGCTTAATCACATTCACCTTTTTATCTCCAGATTCATTCATGCATTTGCATAATCACCTTTTCCCTGCGTTGTTTTTGTGATACTTACTTCTTTTTCCACTCTACTACCCACACATGTATGCACAATAAAGTGAATGAAGTGTCTTATTTATTATTGATCACTTCTCAAACCTGTCATTATCATTTTGAACTCTAATCTCTCTTTTTGTCTTTAGGTTTCTCCACTCTTTTTTTTCCAGGTGTCTCCATTTTTTTCTATAATTTTACATGCCTTTAATTCCCTTTGAAATTAAGTACCGAAAAATAAGCATAAAGCTTTTGACAGGATTACCACTGTAGAAATATAATAATCAAATGTAAGGAAATAAAGTAAATGTTGGGGCTAGGCATGGTGGCTCCTGCCTGTAATCCCACCACTTTGGGAAGCTAAGGCAGGAGTAGGAGTATTGCTGAGGCCACCAGTCCAGGACAAGCCTGGGCAACATAGCAAGACCTGGTCTCATCAAAAATGGTTTTTAAAAAATGAGCTGGTCGGGCACAGTGGTGCAAGCCTGTAATCCCAGCACTTTGGGAGGCCAATGCAAGAGGATTACCTGAGACTAGGGGTTTAAGACCAGCCTGGGCAACTTGGTGAGACCTTGTCTCTACAATAAATCAAAAAATTAGCCAGGCATGGTGGCGTGTGCCTGTAATTCCAGCTACTTGAAAGGTTGAGTCAGAAGGATCACCTGAGCCCAGCAGGCCATGAGCATGCCACTGCACTCCAGCCTGAGCGATAGAGTGAGACTCCAACTCACAAAAAAAAAGAGCCAGTCGTGGTGGCATATGCCTGGAGTCCTAGCTTCTCTAGAGGCTGAGGCTGAAGGATAACTTGAGCCCAGGTATTCAAGGGTGCTGTGAGCTATGATCGCACCACTGTACTCCAACCTCAGTAACCGAGCAAGACCCTGTCTCAAAAGAAAAAGGAAATAAATGTTAAAATTTTATTGTTTATTTATTTGAGATAAAATAAATTCAAAATCAAAACATACTCTAAACCAGAGGTCCTCAAACTTTTAAAACAGGGGGCCAGTTCACTGTCTCTCAGACCGTTGGAGGGGCGGACTATAGTTTTAAAAAAAACTATGAACAAATTCCTTTTTTTTTTTTAACTATGGTCTGCGGACTATAGTTTAAAAAAAAAAAAAACTATGAACAAATTCCTTTTTTTTTTAAACTATAGTCTGCCCCTCTAACGGTCTGAGGGACAGTGAACTGGCCCCCTGTTTTAAAAGTTTGAGAACCCCTGCTCTAAACCATATAATTCAAAAGCCCCCAAGTAAATATTTGCTAACTCCATAGTCTAAGAAGTTTCTATTTTTCCCATTGTCTAATAGATTTCTTAAAGAGACAGTCAAGTGTGATTTAACCTGCAAAACAAGGAACTTCTCTTTGATATTCTTCATAGAATAACATGAAGTCCTTTAGTAATAAATGTCCCAGATTGTTTCCTAACATATCTCATCATTAATATTCTCAGAAATTAAAGGCATTGCTCATATGAAATTTTTTCTTAAGAGTATTTGATCTTCTCTATGATAACAGCTTCCATTACATTCAGAAAAATAATTGTATTCTACATTCTGCATTCAACTTTCAATTACTAGTAGTTACAGAAAAAACAAGATGGATGGCCAAAATGTAACAATAATTTCAAGTTGCAATTTAAGTCAACAATTGACCTGCCTGGGCAACTTGGCAAGACCTCATCTCTACAATAAATCAAAAATTAGCCGGGCGTGGTAGCACGCGCCTGTAATTCCGGCTATTTGGAAGGCGGAGGTGGAAGGATCGCCGGAGCCCAGCAGGTCGAAGCTGCAGTGGCCGGGAATGGCCAATGCACTCCAGTCTGGGCAACAGAGTGAGACTCCAACTCAAAAAAAAAAAAAAAAATTTCAAACTTTCCTCTCAACTAATTATGTAAGTTGTTAGGGAGGGAAAAAAAATGGCTGATTTGAGTTTTATTTCCTTCCTTGGTCTCTACTGATACTGACAGAAATGAAATATAAAGCACAAAGCCAGGGAGAGAAGGTGAGGAGATGTCCTCAGATAATGCCCCAGTTGGGAAGTCAGTACAACTCAAGTCAGTGAAGGCTGGAACAACTCAGTTGATAGAATCTGTCAGTGGCCCGATTTACATATCTGATGTCTCAGCTTGAGTTGCTGGCTGCGTTTGCCTGTTGTAGTCATACAAAGGGCTTTTCTTTGGTTTTGTCACATGAATATCTCCTAATGGATCTTATTTCCTTGCCAGGGCTTTGTCTCTAAAGGAATAGATATACCCAGATAAAGGCGGCATTACTTTATGCATTAGATGTGTTCTAAGCAGGGGTGTATAAAGTTGTAAGTTAAGATTAAACTCATGTATTTAAAAAGAAAACTTTACTGAAGGGCACAGTAATGCCTTTATTCAGAGATGGATTCAATTGTCTATCCTGTGTGGAAAAAAACTGCCTTTTCAGCTCTTCCCAAAAAGGAGTTTAACTAATTGCCCAGAATCATTACTCTATCCCCAGGCTGGAGTGCTGGAGTGTAGTAGCATGATCACAACTCACTGCAGCCTCGAACTCCTGGATTCAGGCAATCCTTCCACCTCAGCCTCCCAAGTAACTGAGACTACAAGCATGTGCCACCATGCCCAGCTAATTTTTTTATCTTTTTGTAGACTAGATCTTGCTATATTGCTCAGGCTGGTCTCAAACACCTGATCTCAAGCAATCCTCCTGCCTCAGTCTTCCAAAGTGCTAGTACTGCAGGTTTGAGCCACCATGCCCAGCCTAATTCCCTTTCATTTTCAAATTCCTTAAATATTTTGAAGAAAATAGATAAAAAGTATTGTTGATAATCTGGTATCTTTTGTTTTTAAGCCACCAGTCCTGCCAACATGGTTAACTCTCGGAGAAACAGAAACAAACATAAAGTCAGAACATTCACAAGCTCACGGGAAGTCTTTGGTGTACACCTGGAGTGTTCTCGGTACTGGGTCTAGGGCCGAGTCACATTTCCATGCCTTATTTATAATGGCACAGGACAAACATTTGTCACCATGCTCACGACAGTGACAGGATCTACTGCAGGGAGCTGGCTTTGTGAATAAAGGAATCATTTTCTCCAGTGGTTCTATTTCCCAAACAGTTGTCCTCTATCCCTTGAATGATCTTAGAAATGTTTGTTCTTATCCAGCTATCATTACAATTTAACTCCTTCATAAAATTGCCAAGTGACTAGGCTTTGCAAACTTTTGCCAGAATTTTCAGGTCAATTTGACTACCTTTAACTAAAAGCGCTACAAAAATTTGAGGATTCAGGAACACAAAGCAGACTTTGAGGAAATAAAGTCAAAATTCCACAAAGGAACCAGTCTGAAATACTTGCTTATTGACACATTGCTGATATCCAGTGTCCTGGAGTCCCTGGCACCAAGTGGGAATTTTGTCACCTCCTCAAGATGCTGACAATTTGCCCCTTAGACAATATCCGTAGACATTGCTATACCCATAAGTGAAGTAAGTTTCCATGCACCAAGTGCACTTTTGTTTTTAAGTACCCTGCTCTGGTTGGGTACATGCCAGTAGGTGGCCCTTCTTTTGAATTTTGTTACTATACAAGCCAACATACTTTGTTTTCCTTTCTCTCTCTCTCTCTCTCTCTCTCTCTCTCTCTCTGTCTCTCTCTCTCTCTCTCTCTCTCTCTCTCTCTCTCTCTCTCTCTCTCTTTTTTGAGTCAGGATCACCCAGACTGGAGTGCAGTGGCACAATGGCACGATCAGGGTTCACCACAGCCTCAAGCTCCTGATCTCAGGTGATCCTTCCGCCTCAGCCTCTTGAGTAGCTGGAAACATAAGCACATATCACATCACAATACCTGGCTATTTTTTTTTATTTTTATAAAGACAAGATCTTGTTATGTTGCCCAGGCTGATCTCAAACTCCTGGACTCAAGCAATCTTCCTACCTCAGTCTTTCAAAGTGCTGGGATTATAAGTGTGAACCACCATGCCTGGTTCAGACATACTTTTTGAAATGCAAACTAATATAAAGTTCTACACAAACATCACAATGACAGCCAGTGGTGAAAAAAGAGTATCTCTGACTTACCTAATCTCAATTTAAATTGATTTCAATAAGCAAAACTAAACTGGGGAACTTTAGAACTAACTACAACTTTTTCCCATCCTGACCTGAATATAAGTATATTGGTGATAACACTGACATAAGAGAATGTGCTTAATCCAATCCATAACACCTGGCTTAATTGTGATACCTGCCAGTATATTTGTTCCATTGCAAGCGTGATTAGATGGCAAAAAGCTTTTTTTTTTTGCTAGAGTCCTGCTCATGCTAGCCCAATCAACTGTTCTTCAAATCACACCCAACTGACTTAGTAAAAGATTAAATAACTCTTGATTCATGTTCTCGTGATTGTTTTGATTTCTTTTTTTATCTTCAGAAAATGTGTTGCCCTTTCCCTTACCATAGTAAAGTTTTAACTTTTATGTTAATGTTAAATAAGTCAACACAGAAGTCACCTTTGGAGAGCACTTTGGGTTTATTTTTCACAGTTGCAATCTCCTGTAGCTATTCTACCTCTAAATGATAAATTTAAAACACTAACTACTCCCAAAGTTTTCACATTAATTTAAAATACTTAAAAGGATCAAATATGTTAGGCAAATACTTTTTGACCATGCATGAAACATTAGACAGCTGAAAACACTGAGAGATAAAAATCAGCTATCTAGAGTGAAAATTATATAAGGATCAGACAATATTATTCTTTCAAAATTATTTGCAAATAAAATTCTGCCGAGTACCGGGTGGGAGTGGGGGTAGCGGGAGTGTGTTACAAATCACTGTGAAAAGTCCATTATGGGACTCTAGCTGAGGACATAAAATATCACTGGGTCCACTCTCTGGACACTGTCACTGCCCCTTCCCTCTTTAGGTGTAAATCCTGCCTTCTAGCAGGATTGCCCATTCCTTGAGGGCAGAAAGTTTGCCTGATACCATTTCTTTCCTCTAGCACCTTGTGCAGTGTACATAGTGGTGTTCAAACATATCTATTTAATTGACTAATTAAAAGCCTAAAGACATACACACAGTGATATGTCAAAAGAGAAAGTGTTATTTTACAAGTGGCAAATACCCATGTTCCCACCATATTTTCCCTTTTCTCCCAAGTCACAGAGCAACCATGCTTTGCAACCTGGCTTTCTGTTTATTCATCTCTCCATCACACAGAATCAGATGCAGAAATGTAACTAGAGTAAATTATTAGGGCTGGGCCCAAGGATAGGTTTTGAGACTACTACTAAACATACATGCCTAAAAACACTATTGTAGAATGAAAAAAGTCAAACTTATTCAAATTAATTTTGATAGTGACCTACTGATAATACAAAGTGTTTTCCAATGTAATCTCCCACTCTTACAACTCCAAGTTAAATAATTAGTAACATATTCACATCACCATTCATAGATTCCTAGGGCTAAGCAGGACCTTACCAGGTTACCTCTCCTGCTGGTAAGATTACAGGGTCTGCTGTAACTGCCACAGCCTATAACTCATTGGCTCACACATAAAGAAACTCAAATTACATGTCTCCATTTTTGAACACTAACTCTAGGTGATACTTTTGGTAGCCAATTTTCATATTTAACAACCCCAAAATTAAGATCAATCCCCCATTGAAAAAAAAATCATATTGGCTTTATCTGAAAAATGTAATTATACATTAATAGCCTTAAAAAGACAGTGACTCTATGAATATAGGACTACAGTAGGGTATTTTTCTAGAGAAAGTAAAAAATCCAGAGCAGGGAAATAAATCTTGCTCTTTTCAAAGATCTGAGACAAAAAAAGAAAAAAAATCACAGTGCAGTAAAGGGACACTTAGAAATGGTCTTCTGATTTCAAATACAGTTCCAGAAAACCTGTCCTGATGACTACAGGGCCAACGAAATGGCACTGTGGCAAGCAATCTAATGTCAACAGCGCTTGTCTTTATGCTTAGCCCGGGAAGGAGGCATTAACCCACCTTCAACTTTCAGGGCTTTTACTACTTGCCAGAGTTACTGATGGGCAATGTTTCCAGTTCCCTCTGGTGCTGTTCCAGAAACTGTACACTTCCCACCTCCGGCCATGACAAGTGTTTGATATCAGAAAATTCATCTCTGCTTCAGCTGCCCAGACAGGCATGTACATAGTGACATCCCTATACAGAGTATCAATTATTAATGGTGGGAGTAGACAGGGCTGCTTGCAAGCAAAACTGCAATTCTTTGAGCAACTGTACCCTCGTCTTCCACAGCCTTGGAGATCTCTCTGTCATTGTGATCTACCCCCTTTCCTAGATAGAACCTGCTTGTAGAATTGCTAAATTCATGAAAGGTATGAATGAATTACTGATAATCCAATGTGCCATGACTCACAGAGGTGTTTTTGCATTTTAAAAGATATAAAAAGTCTGAATCGTAGGGAATTGGTTGTGATTTTGAAATTTCAAGTACCAGGAAGCAGACAGAAAGCATGTTTTAAATGAGACATGACTGGATAGGGGAATGTGCTCTTCCTGGTCTTCTAAAATTGTGGCACATCAATAGGCCCATTCTACTACGAATATATTTGATTTTTGATTTCTTGATATCAATACCATTATCATAGAATTATAATTGCCAAACTGATGTTCAAATGACTTTTAAACTGAATTTTTTAAACCCTCGGAGGGAATCTTTTCCAATATTAAATGAGTGAGTGTTTGGTAATGAGTAGTGACCATCTCAGGTCTTTAGGGAAAGCTACATTTAGAAAAAAGCCTGTGAAGATGAACTCAGGGTCAGTTTTTTCTAGAATATCTTCATTTTATTTCCCCTTGATAAATAGTTTAGTTCGATGCACTCAAGGTGGATTTCAATCTGTGTAGGCTACTGGGTTGCCTGATTTGTCTCTTTCAGAACTGAAATAAGCCAAACATTTATATCTGTTCAGGAAGGAGTTCAGGTTGTTTTTTATTCTAAACATATTCTGTTCTTTTCTGGCAGTTACAGTTTTCCTCTTGGATGGTATCTGTGCAGTTCATTACCATTTTTGAGAAATTCAAACATTTAAGCAACTTGAGTTTAATTTGATCCCAAGCTGTTCATTTTGGAATCACCATCCCCCTCCACCACCAGGCAATAAACCCTGGATTTGTTCTTCTGCCTTAGTCATCCAAATCAGTTTTTATTAATAGTCTGTAGGGGTTTTTTTTTAGACTTTATTTTTATGAGACGTTTTAAGTTTACATAACAAGTGAGTGGGAAGCACAGAGAGTTTCCACCCTCTCACTCCACCCCACCCCTTAGCTTCTCCCACCGTTTACATTTTGCATTAATATGGTCTACTTTCTACAAATGATAAGCCAATATTGACATGCTAGTATTAGCTAAAGTCCATGGTTTACATTAGAGTTCACTCTTTGTGCTGTATATTCTACAGGTTTTGGCACATATTTGATGACATGAATCTACCATTACAGTATCATACAGAGTCATTTCATTGCCTTAAAAACCTTCTGTGCTCCTAATCATCCCCCCTCCCCCCCCCACTCCGCATGCTCCAAAGCCCCTGGCTATTACTTACTAATCTTTTCACTGTCTCCATAGTTTTGCCTTACTCTGTAGGGTTTTAACTTGAATGTACAAGACAGGAAACAATTCAGCAAGGGTGGTGCCAGGGAAGTAAAATCAAAAAATTTAATAACATATCATGAAACACATTCAATTATAGAATGGAAACCACACTATTTTCACCAACAATGAATTCTTTTTTTTTTTAAATTCAACAAACATTAATTGATAACGTACTATGTGCTAGTACTGTTTTAGGTGCTAGAGATAAGAGCAGTAAGCAGAGAAGTAAGCAGACAAATAGGGTCTTGACCTCATGGAGCAGACATTCAAACTGAGGAGCAAAAGGACAGGAATTAAACCAAGGGTCAAACAAATTTTTTTCAATAGTGCTAAAGTGGGAGGATGAAAATAAAACATGATTGTGTGACAGAGGGGCAGATGGAAATGGTAGTCAGAGAAGGGTTCTCTCAGAAAATGACACTTGAGTTAAGAATTAAGAGAAAAGGAGGAATAAATCCTAGTGTCCCATTGCACAATGTAGTGACTAGAGACTAGACTTAGCAATAATACAATGTACATTTCAAAATAGCTAGGAGAGGTGACCTTGATGGCATAGAGGTGAGTATAGTGGCCTTCCAAAACAACTAGAAGAGACGATTTTAAATGTTCTCACCACAAAGAAATAAGTGTTTGAGGCAACGAATATGCTAATTACCCTAATTTGATCATTACGCATTGTATACATGTATGGAAACATCCCATTATACCCTATGATTATGTATAATTATGTGTCAAGTAAGAAAAAAAAACAAACTAAAAAAATTCCAGACAGAGGAAACTCCAAGTGCAGTGGCCTGGAGATAGGAAAAGCTTGGTCTGGTTGAAGAAAGAAAGTTGATGTGTCTAGAGAAGAAGAGCAAACAAAAGGGAGGTTGCGGGGGTGGGGCTTGAGAGACAGGGGAGACGAGAAGCAGATGACGTTTGAAGAGGCAGGTGAGGCCTGAGAAGTGGGTGAAGCTGGAGAAGCAGGGGAGGTAGAAAGGGTCAGATCATAAATAGCACCATAAAAGCAGGAAGGTGACATGAGTTGGTCTGTGCTTTTAAATGATCACTCTAGATCTGTAGAGTAACTCAGAAGACCTCTTTAAAATAAATACTAACACTAATACACTAAGAGCATCAAAGATGCCAACCAATACAATGCAAATCCTAGAAAGTAAAAATGGTGTTTTAATTTCAAGGCCAATATCATCATCATATGTATCCGTCCCTATCATCTCAACCCCCAAAAAAGAAATACTCAACAGATGTCATTCGTGTGTTCAATCACTTCTGCTGTCTCCCGAGTTTGCCATTTGGCACAGGGATATTGGCATTCAATTCCCTCACAAAATGAAGTCATTTCCAATTGTAAATGAAGACTTCATTGTATATAGGTATTTCTGCTTTTTACTGGAGTCTTTTATTTTAATCTTTGGAAAACCATGCTCCACCTGCAATTACAGTTTACATTTTTAAAATATAGATGAAAAAAGGCTAATATTTCATATTGGCTTCAGTAGATAAAACTAAAAAAAAGAAAGAAAGAAAAACACCATCAGACACTTGAGGCTATGAGATGGAAATTGTCTAGGTGCGTTTCTGGTTGTTACAGCCCAGCTTCAGGGAGCACCCTTTCCACAAATGCCTTTCTTCCTTAGCTTAAAAGGGAAGCAGAGGAATAAGTGATTTCTACTGTCTGTCTCTATGGTAACTAGTACCCTAATTTCACCTCTTAGATGGCAATTATACCTATTCACTGAATAGCTTTCAGTCCTCACTTTTATGATGAAAAAATTGATTTTGTGAAAAACGAGATACAGGTGACAGGCAAACTTTTCCCCTAGCAACTGTGAAGGCAGTTTGTAACATGTACAGTCATTCATGAATAGAATGTGCTCCACTGGACCTTCTTATTTTTAGTTGTAAGATGTTTACCTGAAATGTCTTTCTTCTGGTTGCTTTTTAGTGCTAAAATATTACTGTTTCCCTTTCTTAACTTTTATTTTTATTCAATTATAAGATGAGTTGGGCTTATTATGGAACTTGGCAAATACAGAAAAAATGTAGAAAAACCTAAACAAGAAAATAAAATTCACTCTCCTCATATACAAATAATCATTACTAATAGTCTGCTAACATATTGGGTACATTACTTATAAATACAATTTAAATCCCATTGTGCATTTTTTATAATTAAATTTTCTACAAAACAGATTGTGAGAAGTTCTCCACATCACTAAATATTTTTCTAACACATGATTTTAATATCTTCCAATGAATCTATAATATAGATGATTATACATTACTTAACTAATCCTTTGATGTTGACATTATTAACATAAATGTTTATACACACCTCTACAGGCTTAGAATACGTGCAAGAAAAAGAAATACATGAGACGGGAACAAGATGGCGACGGCACAGGTGAACTTGTGAGGTTCTCCGAACGTGAGTACCCAAAAAGACTGTTACTTTTCTTTCCCCATTCCCCAGCCCACCACCAGCCGCGCTGGTGCGAGGCCCGGGGACCTTCAGTCCCACACAGGGCCAGATATTGTAGCCCTCTGCTGCTGCTGTTCCACTGCATGCATGGAAGTCTCAGGTCCCAGCCCCCTCCCAGCTCCCTCCCTGGCTACATTGTCTCCAGCCTGGCACCCAGCACCAAGCCACCAGTCGCCCAGGGAGGCTCTGGGTGCCCGCCCCTCAGAGACACTGGTCCCATTCCTGGCTGAAGTATCCTGTGGGGGGCCCAGGGCCACTCTCACCACTCACCACCTGCCCTTTGGAGCTTTGGAGCTCTGGAACTCCGGGCTCACCCTGGCTGAGGCACTCAACGCAAGACTCCAAGCTGGGGGACCCAGACAAGTGGACAGAAACAGATCTGCAAACTGCCTGCCATTCTCCAGGCAGAGACTTTCATTGCCCCGCCCACCTATCAACAAACTTTACCTCACTTCCTAAGGCAACTGGGTGAAATAGGAGACAAAGCCCCACCCCTATGCTGCAACCAAAAACAAAGGGGAGAGGCCGGAATCGGAGATCAGAGAAGTGACTTTAGTCTGATCGCTTATTTTGACTTATGATTTTATCATTGTAACTGTTGGTTTTGATCACGTTTGTTGTTTGCCTTCTGACTTACATTGTTTCTTGATTTTATTGGCCTGTCTCTGTGTAGCTATCAGTACTCTTTAGGGAATCTTTCTTACGTGTCTTTCTTCACTTCTTCCCGGCCTTGTGTCTCTTTCTCACCTGATAGTTGATGTGTATATCTGTTTTCCCTCTCGCTCTTCTCTCTTTCTCACTCCCTATTGATCCCCCTTTCCTCCATTATTTTCCTCTTTTATACCCACCCTTTTAATCTAGGGACCAAGAATACATACTGCTGAATGGACAGATTGTAAGGCAGAAGGAAATGGGTTCCAGTGTGCTCATACACCTGTTTGTGGATGCTAGAATCAGCATTCTGAACCACAGCTTCCCTCTCAATTAAACCTGAA
>NW_007257561.1:246345-247398 GCF_000164805.1 Carlito syrichta
CCAGATATTCAATCCCTAAGAACTTATGCTGCCACCAAACCATCTCTACATGAAACACTTAAGAAAGTACTAAACACAGAAGAAAAGGAAAAAAAGAACAACATTCTTCACAAGAGTACAGGGAAAAGAATAAAATATACATGAACCAACCCCAAAACTGAAAGAAAGACAAAAAAAAACCAAGTGGAAGAACAACAACTCTATAAGAACTCTATGATAGGGATGAACTCTCACACTTCAATAATTAGCCTGAATGTGAATGGACAAAACGCACCACTGAAAAGACATAGAATGGCAAAATGGATAAAATATCACCAGACAACAATATACTGCCTTCAAGAGACCCATCTCACTAGAAAGGACATACACAGACTCAAAGTAAGAGGATGGGAAACAAATTTTCAGGTGAATGGAACACAAAAAAAAAGGAGGAGTCATGATCCTAATTTCAGACAATATACTATTTAAGTTATCAAAAATTAAAAAAGATACAGAGGGCCACCACATAATGATAAAAGGTTTACTCCATCAACAAGAAATATCTGTCCTAAACATATATGCACCCAACATAGGTGCACCAACTTTCACAAAGCAACTTCTAGGAAAACTAAAGAAAGATATTGACTCTAACACCATCATAACTGGGAACATTAATACTCCACTCACAACCCTAGACAGGTCATCAAGACAAAAAGTCAGCAAGGAGATCCGGAACCTCAATGATACTCTGGACCAAATGGACTTCATTGATACCTACAGAACACTCCATCCAAAGACTACAGAATACACATTCTACTCATCACTGCATGGAACATGTTCTAAGATCGACCACATAATTGGACATAAATCAAGCATAAGCAAATTTAAAAGGACCGAAATTCTACCATGCACCTTCTCAGACCACAGTGGAATAAAAATAAACATTGACACCAACAAGATTCTCCCAAAACCCACAAAGACATAGACAATAAGCAGCATGATGCTAAACAACTCCTGGGTCAATGATGAAATCAAAACAGAGATCAAAAGATACCTGGAAACAAATGAAAATGA
>NW_007257561.1:248557-249418 GCF_000164805.1 Carlito syrichta
ACTAGGCATACGGGGAACATACTTCAAAATAGTAAAAGCCATCTATGAGAAGCCCACAGCCAGCATACTTCTAAATGGACAAAAATTGGAACCATTTCCCCTGAAAACTGGAACAAGACAAGGATGCTCACTCTCACCCCTCCTGTTCAACATAGTATTGGAAGTCCTGGCTTAAGCAATCAGAGAAGAGAAGGCAATCAGGGGTATCCAAATAGGAAAAGAGGAAATCATGTTATCTCTCTTTGCAGATGATATGATTGTGTACCTTGAAAACCCAAGAGAATCTGTCAAAAACCTCCTTACACTGTTAAAGGCCTTAGGCAAAGTTTCAGGATACAAAATAAATGTACAAAAGACAATCACATTTCTCTACATCAATAATAAACAAACAGAAACCCAAATAAAAAACACAATTCCATTCACAATAGCCACAAAAAAAATGAAATACCTTGGCATCTTCCTAACCAGAGACGTGAAAGACCTTTACAATGAAAACTACAAAACACTACTCAAAGAAATCAAAGATGACACAAACAAGTGGAAAAATATCCCATGCTCATGGATTGGAAGAATCAACATTGTGAAGATGTCCATCTTACCTAAGGCAATCTACAAATTCAATGCAATATCCATCATATTACCAGCAACATTCTTCTCAGACCTAGAAAAAATAACACAGGAATTCATATGGAAACACAAACGTCCAAGAATAGCCAGAACAATCCTCAGCAAAAAAAACAAAGCAGGTGGTATCACATTACCAGACTTCAAACTTTACTATAAAGCTACAATCATCAAAACTACTTGGTATTGGTATAGGAACAGGCATATAGATCAATGGAATAGAAGTGAGATTCCAGA